>NW_026261175.1:0-17316 GCF_024613125.1 Pisolithus orientalis | reverse complement strand
CTTCGCCACCACTCTTAGAATGCCGGGATCCACGCGGAAGAGGCTCTATCCATCCACCGAGCGTCGCTTGAAACATGCGGCACGCTACGCCACAATTAGCGCTGCCTTCAAGCGTATCTTTCACAGGACAGAAAGCGCGTTTATCAAGGTTCTGGGTGAAGCCGCTACCCATCGTAATACTACCCGACGGGCTGAAAATGCTCCGCAGAGGGAGAGGAGAAACCCTCCCGTCCACTATGCTCGGTCCTTTTGTGGAACCAGTTCCTCTGGTTTCATTGACACCGTTCGCGTATCTAGCCTCAGGACCATCAAGAGGCGTGTCGAGCAGAAAGGTCCAAGGGAACACACGAAGAGGCGAGTTTATGTGGCGGGGCACCGTAGCAGCACCAGCGTGCCATCAGAGCCTGCGGCAAATATCAAGCCTCTCAAAATTGTACCGAAAAGGAGGATAGGTCACGAGAGCGAACTCACAGCTTCTCGTTCGGTGCTTGGGAATACAGCTGAAGAGGAAGAGAGCGGGCACACTGTTATCCCTGCCGCCGTTCCAGTAGCTGCGGTGCCTTGCCAATCATCCGATGGTATGAACCTAACCACGTGAATGACGATGGAGGTGCAGATTTCCACGTCACAGCCTCGCCTCTTCAAAGACCGGCTCTGCAGGATGAAGAATTAGAACGTTCTCCGCCGCCCATGCGTAGGAATCTTAGCCCTGATTTGGAGGATTCTACCGACGAGAGCGACTGCGAATGCTTCATGAACGAACCGAAAATAACGTTCTACGTTGACGAAGATCTCAGCTTGATCATCTACACTCCACGCTCGGACATAACACTCTGGGACGGACGTAAAGGGTCAGTACCTTCGCATCACCAATCACCAACTGGGTTCACAATCCGACGTACAGAGAATATTATTCATTCCCGAGTCAGCTCTTCATCAGGTGTCTGAAACAAGACAAATTTAACATTTGGAAAGCTCCAACAGTCACCCACATCGATTTAACGTGTCGTACCATCCCGGTTACTGGCAGTACAAACCAAAGCGGACTTCCCAACTTTATACGTCCTATAAGGGCGCCAGGCTGGAAAATGCGAATAATGGACCAGCGGTCGTGAAAGCTAAAGATGGTGTGCACATCGACAAGAGCTGGCAGCCTGTGCAGGATAAAGATGGCGTTTGTGGCTGGTTCGCAAATGTGTGGACACCTATTCCGATGTCACTTTTTGATAGGGTGGAGTCGAAAGTGTTTGTTATGAGGGGAGGGGTGTCGGTCCAATCAGGGGCCGAAGAGATTACGATGAGAGCCGAGTTGAACTTCAGTGTGTCGGTATTGTTGCGGGAGGAATACATGGCATAATGGCTCCAATCTCACTTACCACATGTATAATACGACTTCGCAGATATGCATACATTTGTATGCTTGTATGAAATGGTCATGTTCTACGGGAAATGTGGGGAAGTTGTCAGGGCACACTGAAAATTGGACGAGACCCACCATAATTTACCGTCTTATACCACATTTTACAGCGACACCGTATTCACAGGATAGTATGACAATATTACAACCATACAAAGGACATCAGATAGAGAATATACCAAATAAGTTGACTTAGTTCAGTATGGCTTGTAAGAGGGCTCTCAAGGGTATTCAACCCCAGCAGCCTGCATCAGCTCAGACACTTCAGTATCTTTGAGTGTATCAGCACACCAGATACCTTGGATTAAGGGGAAAGGGATATACGCACGGTCCTCCGTGTGCTTCATGCGATATGCAAAAGTGCAGGTAATGTCTAAAAGGAATCCACGTCTTTCGAACCAGCCGCCATCACCAAGAATTGAGCCTTACATACCTGAGTCGAAGACAAACTCTCCGCCAAGCTGGGAAATTTTGCCTTGCTTCCCAATGAGTGACGGATTCTTCAGTGGGCCGGACTATTCAATTTCCAGTCCAGAAATGTTCCAGTTGGAAATCTGCCATCAAATTGGCTTACCCAAAGGCTACTCAATATGTTCCCCAAAAGACCCTTCTGTAGGTACGAGCGACGTTTTTCGTTCGCAGGGGTAAGAGCAAGAGTCTCGATAGTCATTCCAAGGGCATGATATAGCTCTCTCTTGGGGTCCGCATAGATTGAGAACGGACACGACGTGGTCTCTTCAAAATAAAGTAAAGTTCTGGGGTGAACAGTAACCCAACGGGTAAATGAAGGTTACCTTTGTAAGCGGCTATAACTTCGTAAGATCCACATCCAACGATGATGACTTTGCGATTCGCTTTGGAGAGTGCCTCAGGTCGGACGGAGGACAATTGCGTGACGTATTGCTGCATCACAAAACATGGCACTTCTGTCCAACATTCATGATCAACTGACGTACCTGGCAACTCTGTTGCAAATATATATATCGATATCAGTGGAATACATATGGTTCATGACTTACCCCACAGAAGAAATGACCTGACAAGGGAGCAGGGATGAGTTTAGGGGGCAGAACGTTGGTAGCTCCATCACACACGTATGAAAACGACAATGACCGGCTCCCTCAACAACGAGCCAAACTTGACGGGTTGTCCCTTGGCATCAAATATAGTGGTTGCAGCTGCGCTACGCAGCGAAGCCTCGTCCGGAACACTACGTGAGTTATCAGACATGAACGTAAGCGCCTACTCTACGACGCAAAACTCGGAAGTTGGAATGACGACAGAGATTATCTAATCAACCCCTAGACTGGGGGTACGTTTGTTTTGAGCGCACACCTCGATCAGGGGACGTCGTGCAAAACAGTTGTATCTTTGTCATGTTCTTCATCGTAAGCATTTTGTGTCTCTCTAATTATGAGACTAACCTGCTTTCACAGAAAGAACTGACCCATACGATCCTGCTCCACCCGTCCTACTTTGGACCGCGCATGCTCCAATTCTTGGAGTCCAAGCTGTACGCCGACGTCGAAGGTACATGTTCAGGTCAATATGGCTACATCATCGCTGTTGTTTCGATCCTGGACATCGGTAGAGGAATGGTCATCAGTGGAAGTGGACAGGCAGAGTTTGTCACACGGTACCGTGCAATAGTTTTCAAGCCGTTCAAGGGAGAAGTCGTCGATGGTGTAGTGAATAACGTGAATAAGGTGCTGTTCTGGTCTGTGTTTCTGAATTCGAGAGCGTGCTTTAATGAGACCAAGTAGATGGGTTTCTTTGCCGACGTGGGACCTCTACAAGTCTTCGTATCACATCAGGTGCATATGCTCGCCTGTGACACTAATAAAATCCACCCTCATGTTGATCTTCCGCAGCTCATACATCCCGACATGAAATTCGACCCTAATTCTAACCCTCCATCATTCGCTTCGGATGACCAGGTATTAGGGTGTTCATGATCATATGTGGTGTTACCTCATGGGTGTCTGTAGATCATCGAGAAAAATACGCGTGTGCGATTGAAGATAGTCGGTACTCGTGTAGACGCCACGGAAATTGTTCGTTCTCTGAATTTCCTGCTTTGCTTTGTCTAACCTGCTCGGTAGTTCGCTATAGGGACAATCAAGGAAGACCATCTGGGCGTGATCGATTAGACCAAAATAGCACGCGTGACTGCTAGTCTGCTATCACCGTTACCCTCAGCCCTCGCTTGATAACTTACTCGCACTCCATGGAGAGCTCTCATGGTAGTCAGGGGAGGGGTCGGCTTGGAATTCGGTTCTTCAGTGTTGGGAAGGCCTGACATTTATTTCTTCGATGTCCTGGAAAACAGGTGCAAGGGACCCCCCAGGTCATGCCGTGTGTTGTCCCGTACCATGCAGACTCGATTTCAATTCAGTTCTACTGGGAAACTGGGGGTAGCCACTCCGTGACAGAGTGGTCAGTGCTCCACCATCCACACGTGCCAAGGTAGGCCGGGTGAAGGATGAGCCAACGATGATGCAAGCTCCACCCCATTCCCAAACATGTAACCGCAAAGAAAGAAAAAACTCGTACGCAGCATCGCTACATCTACTGATTTGAGTCAAATAGCACGAATACATGACAAAGCGGAAGATATCACGAGGGCTCAACGTGCATGATATGACAAAAAACGTACAAGCAAAAAAAGAAAATCCGAAACAGATAGCAGTACATATGTGAGAGGGTATGGCTATTGCACATCTTCGTGGTCGTGAACGAAGAAATAAAGACAAACGAGTGAGACAAGGAAAGCAATCTATATGGATGAGAACTCGTATCATCCATGTAGAGGACAACGAGAACACACCTAACTGACTAAACTGAGGTATCTTTCTCTCTATACTTGCACTGTATGCAGCGGCGCCCGAGGACTACTCGCCACCACCGGCGAGTTCGAGGATGAGTCGGCACGCTACGTCCATGAACACAAACGGTGATACGACCTCGTCCTCCTTGATTGCGAGCGGATCTTTGTCCTTGATGGATCGCCCGTCCGAGCTCGAATCAGGAATGACGGTATCCGGATTCGCCATATCGAATTTTCCGGCGCCTGATTCTGAAGACGCTTTGTAGGTCTTTTTGTGGTGGAAATCGACGAGGTAATTTATCGAGTCGACCATGTATAATTGTAGATTCATGAGAACCTAGATAAGTGGGAAAATCATGAACTTCCGCGATGGTGCAAGGATAGGAAGGTCCTTACCACCACATCTTGTACCCGTGCACGCGTCTCAACGAAATAGACACTCGAGGCCGCTCTCAGATCCACAGGTGCGTTCCCATCAAATTGCGTCGCTCGTTCGATCTTGATACCATTCGTACCAGATCGTTGTCGTCGCACTCCTCCCAAACCACCAAGGTTTCGTTTTTCCTTCCACTCCATACCGAGCGTCTTCAGCGTCCGGTATATTTCGAGCATAACCTCCATAGGTGGCGACCGGCTGCGAATGCCGAAGTGCCATTTTGCACGATGTTGCTTTTTCTCTTTAACCGGCCACGTGCGTTTGGCATTTGCGTATGATGCGAGGTGATGTTGTTCAGGTAGTTGATCCGGAAGAGGAAGGGACGAATTGAGGACAGCAAAGTTGTTGCATTCGCCGTTCACGGAAGGCGTGGAGAAGTCAAGGCCGTCGTCTCGGTCGTCATCGTCGGAATCACCGTTAAATTCAGCTTCAAAAGGGTTATCTTCCAGGTCAGTGGCAGGTGACAGAGCGGCAGGCGACATAGTATTTCGCGGCTGTGGCCACACAAATAAGCCTCACGAATAAGTATACAATTAAGGACTAGACCTACGTCCATAGCAGCAAGTTTTGCATCTCTTTCTTGTTCCTCGAATGACGCCACTAGATTAAGTTATCATTAAGAGTGAGCAAGTCGGGGTGGGAAACAAAACACTTACAATCTCTTCCAAGTCTGCGCTTATCACGTAGCAACATATACGCTACCTTGACGGCGTTTCCTTGCGGACCATCGTCTCTCCGCAAACACTCCCATATATCTTCCTTGTCCACCCCTTCCATCGTGTTCGCAAGGTGTTCAACGACATCCTCCTCAATCCTACCCAGACCCTCGATGATTTCGAAGTCCAGTGCCTTGGGTTGAACGACGAGCGACGAGAGGGTGCCCAATACAGGTCCAGGAGGCGGAGGAAGAGGGGTGAGGTACCGCGGAAGATCAGTCGTATAAAAGGGATGTTGTGTTATTTCGGGAACGGTAATCCGCTTTACTGGGTCCACAGCAAGCATGGAATTAATTAACCCACGCGCATCCGGACTAAGATAAGAAGGTATATGGTAACTCCCCTCTACCAATGAAAAGACGAATAGTCAGCACCAACTCGACGGAGAACGAAACGAGCATGCGCACGGCTGATTTTGGTGAACAAAGTTTGGACATCCTCATCCTCAAAGGGCAGCCTCCCGCAGAGCATGACATAAAGGATGACCCCACAGCTCCAGACATCAATCTCAGGACCGGTGTACAAGCCTCCTCGGATCACCTCCGGAGCAGCATAGTTCGGACTTCCACAGCTCGTCTTCAGGAAATCTCCATCCTTTATCTCGTTCGAAAGCCCAAAATCTGCGATTTTGACGTTCAAGTCGTCGTCCAGTAGAACGTTCTCGGGTTTCAAATCCCGGTGTACAATCTTCAATTTGTGGCTATACTCGATACCGGATATGATTTGCTGGAAGAATCGACGTGCTCGCGCTTCCGGCATCCGACCGTTTGCGACGATGTAATTGAATAGCTCTCCACCGGCATATTCAAGTACAATTATGATATCTGTCGGGGTGGATATAACCTCGTATCTACCCGAATCGGCAACGTGTCGACCAAAGTATTCAATATCGCGGCAAGAGAGATAATCGACGAACGTGAACGTACAGCTTGATAATATGCGGATGCCGTAGTGTCCGCATGTACTCTACCTCCCGTTGAACGCGTGTTTTGGTCTTGGTCATATGGATCACTGCCTTGGAGATATACTTCATGGCGACTCTTTGTCCCGTGATAGTGTGTATCGCCACTTGATGTAACAAACAATGAGCCCTCCCACACAATACAGCAAGATGCACCACCGATGGAACGGAGGGCAGAGAACGCACTTTTGACCTTTCCAAACGTTCCTTCCGCGATGTCCCCCGTGACGGTGTATTCACCGAGCTTCGAAGCCGAGTAAACGGGCTTTGATTCGTCCATAGCGTGATGCCGTCGTTATCTCGTATAAGCGTCGTCGCTGTCGTCAGCGGTGAGTAGCCTCGTGGAAAGGGCCTAGCAGTAATTGTCACTGAGTGGGCGTGCGGAAAAATCAGAGTCGACATGCTCTCATCGTTGCCATTTACGGCCAAAAAGGGGGGTGGCGCAAGACAGCCTGCACCCCCGTCGCCGTATCGATCGTCTCCTCACCCTTGGATATCGTTCTGTACGGTTTAGATGAGAAAAATGAAACAAAGACGAGCTTGTGTCGGTCAACTTGTGTGAATGTGTCGACAAAGAGACCTCTCATCACCCCCACAGGAATTATACCCTATATCGGGATAAATAACCCCTGTACCTCCCCAAATCACGTGGCTCTCCCCAACACGCCCCACGCGCCCCTTTTGAACCACCACTCTACGGCTGCGGTACATACACCATGGCGACGATGCGCCGAACTCAAAGCGTTAGGACATACAACAAACAACCATCAGCCTCCATCGCTGCAGACGACCTCGGTGTCCTCCGTGAGTCCTCAGAAGAACCCGTCGAAGACGTTCTCCGGAAACAACTTCTCGACAAAGATCGCGAGAACGACAAAGTAACTACACCCCTGCCTTCCGACGCGTCTCTTGACAATAACTGTATGTAGCTCCAAACGACCATTTTAAGCCTCCAAGCCCAACTTGCACAACGCCCATCCATCGAAAAGTTCCAAGAATACGAAAAGGAACGTAGGAATCTGGAGTTGCTCCTCCAAGGCACGCAACGCGAGAACGAACGGTGCATGGCTGAAATCGATCGGTAAGCTCTTCTGGCCAATCACAATTAGTCCACTTCTAGCCTACCACATCACCCTCTTTGCTATCTGTCTACTGACCACCTTGCATCCACCAGGATTAAAACCCGTGAAAAACTTCTCGAACAGGCACTCGCTAAAGTCGCAGGAGAGAATTGGCAGGTAACGCTCCCGATCTCTTGTTGCCACCTCCCCAAATTACTGAACTACGTTATTCATAGTCCGTCCTTGACATCACTCCCTCGTCCGCGTCCTCGGCACGCATGGGAATGGGCACGTACCTCCACCGCGCACAACTTCCATCAACCATGGAGTCTTCCGGACAAAGTGCTTCACCGACTCCGATGTCTGTCGAAGCCACCCGCGCACAGTTCGAGCAGGTCCGTTTGCTGATATTAGGGATGGAGCAGAGGATGCAAGAACGCGAGGAAAAGTTGAACAAGACGATAGAACGAGCAGAGACACAGGAAATGAAGTGCGAAGCTCTGGCACAGGGGACTCTCCCTTCCAAACTGTCTGTATGACCATCCATTTTCAGCTCGGCATGTATTACTTGTATTCCCATCGTATCTCGCGCATCAGTTCCATATTTCTTTTGATACCCTTACTACCACAGGTCTCGTAGAAACTTCGCGCTCTCGTGTCTTCTCCTGTAACGACTAACGACCTCACATGATATGCCTAACACTCTTACCCTGACAACTACGCCCTAACGTGGGGAACACACCTTCTAATACATACGTCTATGGAATTGCAATGAGGTGATTTGATTGTACAGCATATAAGGTCCATGCAATGGTTGGGCTGAGAATTCTGATGGAGAAAATCGAGACACATACATGGGTACAGCGCCCTTTAACTCTCGTATTCCGGACGAGAAGCAAATCCCCCGTTTGGCAACGAAAGGGATCGGGAATGATGCGCAAAAGTAAATGAAATACGAGAGAAGAAGCGTTTGCTTTGATAGGTGCGAAATAAGCATAAATAAAATGAGGTTTTTGATGCTTTGCCAGTTGGATGCATGATATCGTTCGGCGAGAATCGAATCTGGATATATGAAGACTTGACCTTGATGGCGGCAGGTAGAATGTACTGAGCAGGATCTTGCGAGGGCTTTCGTTGTGGAAATGATACGATGCTGGTACGACTGATTCGAATCGTAGTTTCCGTGATGGATAGGGAAGATAAACCGAGGCTTGCTCCTAGATATGAACCTGAAAAGGGCCAAGGCAGAACGCGGAGTCGACGGATACCCCTCGGCCATGGAATATATGAAGGTCCATCATGTCTTTAGTAGCCATAGTACGCACGCTGGATCACAGATCAGCAAAGAGGCAAACCTATGGATTAGATCGCAACGCTAACCATCCTGTCGCTGCACACCGCATTAGTATTTCGATGCACGGTACCATAAAGAAGAGACGTACAATAGCCAGATAACCTTTGAGCCGGTCTTGCAGCCGCGCAAAGTCACGATGTGGCCCCGAATACAATCATACAAAAGGGCGCGTTGGTCGTTGTCAGCCTACGAAGACTCAACATTTGGTTCTTTCTAAAAGCCGTACAAATACCTGGGGCAAGATGCTTGCAATCAGTTGACTTCCAGTGACCGAAAGGGCGAGATCCACGATCATGGCACGGCGACCCCTGGCAAGATGTCAATGACGGACAAGCAGACTGGCGACCTCATACCCTTTTGCTGGTTCGCACATCCTCTTTACCATCCTCGCCGTGGTCTCAGAGTCAGCCTCCTTAAACGCCCGCGTGACAGACTTGAATCCCTGTTCATTGGTAGCGAAGTCGAGCAAATCGTTGATGAGATGGTCGAGGCACATCTGACGATGCTTTTGCGAACCGTGCTCGAGAACTGGGAAACGATCACGACATTGTCTTTTACGCTGAGAGTCCGACAACTCACTGTGTTGGATGCAGTACGAACCCCATTGGTTCTTACAAATCTCAGCAAAAACGGCAGGACCTTGATTGAGCAACTCGTCAACGATACCGTCTTTGGCGGACTCTTCCAGGTTCTCAAACGCATGCTGTATGTGAATGAGCATGCTTGTACCACAAATTTCCATAATGACCGTACCTGAACGACAAGAGAACCCGTCTCGTGGCAAGCAAGCGAGGCCCACTTGCCCTTCAAAGACTTGTTGACGCTATAAAGTGCGTGGATAACTATCAATATCTGCACTGCAGCTCGGGGCGCAGAGTACATACTATGCAAAGATCGGAGGCGCCGGAGGTGTCCAGGTCAGCTCCATGATCTAACTTTGTCAGGTCCATTACCGCGGCAGTGCTGGGATTGGCATACCTTACTCCAAACATGGGAGGCGTGTTTGTTCGTCAGCGTCAACGCAGGATCTCCAAGAAGAAGTTCCGAGACGATCAAAAGCCTAATATCTTCCTCGCAATCCAATGCCTTTTGGAGAACGTGGCATCCATAGCAATTAGTAGCGAGATCGACGACCCGACCTCTACACACGTGGTGAAAAGCGTGAGTGGACGGTACCGAAGATGCGGATACAAACCAAACCTCATGCAGGCAACGATCTTGCGCCTCTCTTCCGGCGTTGCCGCGACGTTGAGGCACCTCTGTACAGCCCAATTTCCAAAACTACATAATGGGTCGTTAGCCTTTCCGAGTCAAAAAATGCCGAGAACGACCCAAGTTACCGGTGTGACATCATCTCGAAGCCTCGCGCGCAAATCGCATCGACGATCTTGTGCCGCTCTTCAACATCGGCCACTTTCAGTTTCTGTTGCAAAAAGATCGAGGCTTGCTGATCCGAAGACTTGATGATGCGAGCTACGAAGACGTGGTAGGGGGGAGAGGAGGAGGGATGAAGCAGGGACAAGAAGTTGATGGGCTGCAAAATCGTGTATCAGCGGGTGCAAAGGGTTCATTACAGGCTCCACCGACCTCGTGAGAAAGCGGCATTGCTGAGTCTTGACGAGAAGCAAGCGCTATATGGGGAAGAGAGGACTTCGGCGAGTCCTCCGTGGCCATACCCGACGAAAGGTTGAGTCTGTTGTATGCATCTTCCGTCAACCAGTCGGCCGGGATGTAGGACTGCTGAGCTCGCCAAGTCGCAGCGGCGTCTGGCCGCTGACCAAGTTGAGGCAGTATCCCCTCACGAAGCAATTGATTGCCGAGCATGGCAGTACTGTCTTCTGCGTAGTGATCGAAATACGCAAAACTGTTGGAGGGCACAACGTATGGGACGTGTGCACCAAGAACCCTCCCGTGAGGGCTGTTGTGAGTAGCGGAAAGCATATATTCGCGATTTCTCAAAGGTAAGCCGTGCTCGAGCAAGAGAGAAGATGAAGACACATTAACAGTAGGTGCAGCAGGTACCTCGTAGGGTGCATTCAGTTTTAACTCGAATGGAGACTTGGCGGGCGAAAGGTCTGTAGGTGTGAGGAGGGTGGACGTGGTCGAAGTGGGAGACAAGTCCGGAGAGCCGCCGGTCGCGTCCGCTGATTGCTCACGAGGGGGAGAGCACGCAGAACCCTGACCGCCAGCTACAGGCGAGTTCAAGTTCAAAGCACGCAAGAGCTGTTCGACATGCTGAAAACGTCCGCGAGCGATCAGCAGTCTGCGTATATGCGCCAAAGAAAAAAGGATGATGACGAACGTTATCCTCGAACTCTGGGCTCTTCCTCTTCCTCCCGTCTCCGATGGCCCCAATGTCTTTTTTGCGAGGGGGACTAACGATCCCCGCAGGGCCGAACATGTCCTTGCTGTGGCCCGCGGCACCTCCGAACACTCTAAACCTATCGTGTAAAGCGTTCGCGGGGATATATAAATTTTCACCGCTGCCCGAGAAGCCGTCGAGACGCGGTGGCCAGACAGACTCTGTTTCTTGTTGCTTCGGAGCCCATATAGAACCAGCGGATGTCCTGGCATGCGGCGGATCGTAGTAGTCGTCAGAGAACGGACGAAATGTCTGTGGGGGGCTGGACTGCATCAGTTCTGTGAGGTGAACGGGGAACGAGGGAAAGAGACAAGTTCTGGGATTTGGATGGGATCGACACTTTTTATACGCTCAGCGGGCTCGTCTGCACCGAGTCCCCGCTCTTCATATTCCTTTTTAGGGGTTGATTTGACCAGATGTGGAATGCCCTCTTTGCTTCCTCCGCGGTTGTATTCGTCGCCCCCTCCCATTCGTTGGACGACGACAACGACGCAGTGAGAACAAGGCGGGCACCTGGCAACATTCCACTCACACAATACATCTGCTCCGCCTGCTGCAACATCCAGTAGTTGAGAAACACTGGCCAACCCATGGCAGCGCCCTCCGTTCATCCCTTCACAAAGTCACAGAACGCGCATATATCACAATATTCTCCAAGGGCGCTAAAGGTCTCAAAAGAGAGAATTTGAACTCGGAGGATCCGCCAAGGTACCTAGAACCTGCCCCATATTTGGGGCTCCATCGCAGTGCAGCTTGGCGCCAACAACGGCTCTCGGCCCCCCTTCTTCCCACGACCGAAACAGACAGGGCAAAATGCATTTATGCGAGTGTCTGATAGGATCTAGTCTCGAGTCCCGTACAAAGCTCTCCCGGAAGACGATCATCAGCTATCGAATGGATACGTTCTATCTTCATATGATACACTTCGTCGTCGCCGATGGTAACCGGGTTCTATCGCGAGCAAAAGAAAAGTCGGTAAGAGAGCGAGAGAATGTTCCAGGACTCACTTGCAGTCAGCTCTCCAATGGGCCAAGGGCTGGGAAATAAACGAACGGTGCCGAACAGCTACGCTTCCTACCACACATACACGCGCGCACGCACGCACTTCCTTCATTCAGCCCAAACTAAACGCCGTCTTCAACACGCGTAGTACAACCGGAAATTTCTCCACAAGGCCAGTGGACCTTGCCAGCCACCCATGGCCCCCCCCTTTTTTTTTAATCACTTGTCAATCTATCCTAGCTTCCAATCCGCTTCTTCCTTCCCTTTCGAGGGTGGTCGAGACGCAGAGAAGGGTCTATAACTGATGGGATGGATATCAGTGGTTCTGAAACTTTACCGCAGATGGGAATAATACAGCCATATTCGCCGTGCGCATTGAATTACCTTCATCTCAAGGATCATTAATTCGGTCTTTCAATGATTCCAGGCTTGAATCTGAACGATTCGACAGTCCAGACAGTGCAGTTGCTGTGGGTGCCGAGTGCAGAGATCGAACCAATGGAAGGCTCATCGAACGAAGTTCTGGACATTACCTGCCACACAGCGTACGTATCGCAAACTTACTACAAATCACGACAAGGTGTCAGTTCTCGAAACGACTGAATAGACAGATACACCTACCCACCAAATGGAATTGCCAGATTGGCATGCATGATATGGCCGATGTACGGCGGCGGAGATCTCATGACTATGCATGCCAAGCGCAAGCGTGTAATGGGTGTGTAATATGCCACATCAAAACCCTCCTTCGAGTAGTAAACCCATACAATACTCGGGTGTGATCAACAAGGCACGCGTGCATTTTTACAGGCGAATCCGACACATGGAGTATGCAGCAGTGTAACTCCCCCTCCCCTTTGGCGCTCGTGTGCCCTTGTTAACGTACAGCCAAACTCACGACATACAAGAGTGGGTTAGCTGAGTGAAATTGGCACATATGATATGACCCACCGCATGTACGGCGACGGGGATCTCACGACTATGTATGCAAAGTACAAGCGCGTGCTTCGTGTCATACTCACTACATATTCACATGGGGGCGGTTAGCTCTCGAAATGAACTCAATAGATAGACACACCCACCCACTGAATGGAAGTAAGGCAACGGCGATCTCATGCGTGCGTGCATGCAAAGTGCAACCGTACCACGCGTTTCTGCGCAGAACCCTCCTGCGGGCGGACGCGCAACCCACAAAGTACGCGTGCCTAAAGGTCGCAGCACACCCTTCTCATTGGTCTTTCCACAAATGCGAACCCGGCGAAATCGAAGTCCCGGACTCCAATAGATGCATATAGGGAGACGAACGACCAAAAAAGTCGACTATGCGTGTCTGCACAGTTCCGAGGCTCCCGCGAGTAGTAAACACCAATGCGATGCCCGGACGTAATCAACAATGCATCCGCGTGCCTGAAAATTTGGCAATAGACCCCTTCTCAATCGTGACAGGGTGATCGCGGCGTTCAAGAGAGAGTGATACGTGACCATGTTGAACGACCAAAACCAACCATACAGCCAAAAGCCGCACCAGCATCCTGCAGTTCAACACGGCGAAGTCAAAGTCCCGGACTCCGATAGATATGCATGCAATGAGATAAACGACCAAAACCAGCCACGCACCCCGAAAGTCGCACTGCGGTCACTTTGCAGTTCCACGACCCTTAGGAAGCCTATCGCTGGCAGTACATTGATCCCCCCCGGGAAAAACCCGTTCTTCTCAATGTCAATGCAATGCAGTCGACGCGACGCATGTCTATGCAGAACCGAGGCTCCCGCGAGTAGCAAGTAAGCACCATCGATGCGATGCCCGGACGTGATCAACAAAGCGTAAGCGTGCCTGAAGACTTGAAGGTTCGTAGTGGACCCCTTCCCCACCGGTGATACGGTAGCCACGACGGCGTCCAAGAGAGTGATAAATGTGACAGTTGAAGATAAACCACGCACCTTGAAAGTCGCACTGTAAACACCTTGCAGTTCCACGACCCTTAGGAAGCCTATCAGTGGCGGTACTAGGATCCCTTCTCTACTTGTGATACGGTAGCCGCGACGGCGTCCAAGAGAGTGATAAATGTGACAGTTGAAGATAAACCACGCACCTTGAAAGTCGCACTGTAAACACCTTGCAGCTCCACGACCCTTAGGAAGCCTATCACTGGGCGGTACTGGGATCCCTTCTCTACTTGTGATACGGTGGCCGCGGCGGCGTCCAAGAGAGTGATAAGTGTGAGAGTTGAACAAGTAAAAGCCCAACCATAGAGCCGAAGGTCGCGCTGCAGTGGCAATTCATTACGACCCTTAGACAGAAGCGGACCACTAGCATCGCCAGGTTCCCCTGAAAGAAGAAGTCACCGAGTGTGGTTCCTGGACGCGGCGAAGTCGAAAAGAACTATGTACTATCTCCAACGAACGGGATGAGAAGTCGATGCCTGACGAACGGTTTAACGAAACTGAAACAGCCACCCACCTATGCACACACGTATGCATGCAACCACCCCTGGCGCCCGCAGTCCATGACCCTGAAGGCTGAGGAAGCCCGAGTCAACTCTCTTTTCCATGGGAAGGAGATGCGTAGGCCGTATGCGTTCGGATTTAATGTCAGGTATATCATAGGCACGCGCTGACGTCAAAAAATGAACAAGAAAAAAAAAAAAGCCTTTGAAAGACAATGCAACGAGACAGCGCCGCCACTGTCAACGTCTAAACCTATACAATAGAGAGAAGAAGAAAAAAGAAGAAAGCAAGTCAGCAGGCTATCAAGCTACGTATTGGCAGCTGCGAGAAAGGGCGCCTAGTCATCACAGAATATGAATATGTCAGGCCATCACCGCCGACACTTTGCTGACAGCAAACGCCGCAATTAATTAAAAAAGAGGCCAACGACCGACGAGTTACTATTAGTTTCCCCATGATACCCCCATGAGGCAACCTGGCAAATGATGAGCTAAACACAACTTACAACAACTAACCTATATTAGCAGCAAAAAGCGGTCGAGAGTCGAAGCCGAACTGCTGCCGCGGTTCATAACTTAACTTTGGAGCTCTTTGAGTCAGGCACACCACAACTACCCGCCCTGACGACCTTCGCGAGCCCTTTGTGTGTATGTGTTATTTTATCAGACCCCACTGTCGGTGGTATTGACTCAATATTGAAGGGGGACCGAATTGATGACTATGACGCTGCATCTGTAACATTAAACAAACAAAAATAAAACAGCTGATTGCGCGACTTTTGCAGTAATGCGCAGAAAATTTGCAGGTGGCTGTGCCCACAGCTACTGACTAAGCAGGGCACGTGCACGGGGGAGCGAGTGAGTCAGGGCTACACGCACTCCTCGCCCGTTCCTCGGGACTCGTTTCGATGCTACTGTACATAACCCATGTAATAATGGGTATTTGCCAAGAAATGGGCCTAAATACGCTAGGCCAGTGATGACTTGTGGCGCGGAGTGCGGTCACATGAATTTGCAGGTGGCGATGCCGTGTGAATTTCCCGAAGGAGCAATCCCGCCACCAGGCGGGAGGGGCGGGGGAGGGGGTCGAGCGTTCGAGCGGGCCCTGTGGGGCATCACGGCCTCGTGGATTGGGCGGGATGACTGGGGAGGGTGCCGACGAACTGCGTTCACGTCCTGCCTACGTTTATCTATTTTATCTGCCCTCCTAGCTAGTGCAAAGTGGTACAAGGTGGCTGTGTTAAAAATTATGCAGGGGTAGTATAAAAAGTTGCGCAGGAACAGTGCTGCAAAAGTCGCGCAATCAACTGTTTTATTTTTTTTTTGTTTAATGTTACAGATGCAGCGTCATAGATGACCGTCGTTACAAGCGTATCATCTTGGAGGGTTGGCAATATTATGTAAGCTTTCGCTTGTTTCGTTTCGCGGACGTAAGATTTCCGTTTGTTTCCGTTCACCCGACGGCGACGGCGGCCGTCCGTAACTACCCAGGGGCTAAATCCCCTATGGCGTCAAGTCACACATACATATGTATATTGTTGTATTAAAGTCATCTGAACTTCTATTCGTTATCAGGATTCGATACGTTGGACGGCCGCCGCGATCAACGCTTCAACAGGATCACGGTTCGCGCCTTCTGGTACAAATGCATGTATGTTGATAAGCTACACCGGATCCGCACGCATATGTACTTACCAGGCATTATAACGCATCTTTTGTTTCAAATCCAGTGCTTACATACTTATGATC
This sequence comes from Pisolithus orientalis, assembly GCF_024613125.1. NCBI lineage: Eukaryota > Fungi > Basidiomycota > Agaricomycetes > Boletales > Pisolithaceae > Pisolithus > Pisolithus orientalis. The sequence goes on along the minus strand of NW_026261175.1, from coordinate 984 downwards.
TCCTCCACGGCCCCCTCTTCGTTGCTCCCCCTCCTTCCCCTCGCTTAAGGACCCATCACGATCGCCACCAAGTCCCGTCCCCATCAGGGATACCCCGTCGACCCTGCAGAGTTGTGTGTGAATCGCTCAGATTGAGATTGAATCTCACCTGACGAGCCTGAACGTGCAGCTATTGTAATGCACACACTGTGGGGGGAAATAGGCAGCACAGTTACTATTTCCTCCACCCCTCCCCCCTTTCCCCTCGCTTACGATTCCATTGCGATCGCTATCAAGCTCCACTCCCCGTCAGTGGCACCCGTCGACCCTGGGAACCCCCGTCATATTTGTGCGTGAATTGCTCAGATACCATCTCACTTCGTGAGTCTGAATATTCACCGGCACACACTGTGGGGAAAAAAAATGAGGCAGCACGCGTTATTATCCAATACTTAACGTTGTACGTGCACACCGCCAGAGTGGTCCCTCTGACGAAAAGATTCGATCTGCAGAATCATCGTAAGATCCCGTTCACACGCCGCGTTCACACCGACACCTGCGCGAGGGCCGCGACATCTCTCCATCTCGATCCTTGAAGACCTGTCTGTCTGATAACCGTGATCGAATTCGGATTGATGGACAATCCCATCGGTCTTGGAATCGAGACACGAAAGAGGGGCTACTGCCAGGCACAGATTCTGAATGTAGAACGAGGGCGCCTTACGCGCGCGTCTTACATCTCTCTGCCTGCTGACCCACCTGCCCGCTCCGACCCTCTGACTCCTTGGATAACTCCTGCCTCAAGAATCGAGTGGGGCGCACACATATGTACACGCCCTTGGTCCGCCGACAACTCGCGCGCCTCGGCAACGTCCGCACAAGAAACAAGGTAAGGTTTGATCGCTCGGTACCACGTGTACGTGTGCTCTGTTTTTGCGGGGGTCTTTCAGCGACGGGTATCACAAAAGTAGAATGATTTGTGGTGATATTTGGTGATGCGCGATA
>NW_026261174.1:0-17405 GCF_024613125.1 Pisolithus orientalis | reverse complement strand
CCACAGAATGCTGTTTTTGCAGGCTGACATCTTTCTTTGCATCATTATCCTATTATTAGCTGTTATCTTGTTTTGTAACTCTCAAGTGAATGCTGTAAATAGCATAGCCTGCTCATTTTCCAGGTGTCCATCTATTCAGATTCATCAGCAGCTGTATTAGCAGACTGAGACCATCCCACTATCTCATTTTTTAAGTTTCAAGTTAACTATTCTATGTCAAAAAGCCATGCATTCACTAAGCTTCCACCTATTGGGATACATTAGCAGTTGTTTTAGTAGAATGAGATTATCCTTTGCAATTCTGTTGGCTGTCTAGCCATTATTGTCTTTTTCTCACTCTTAAATAAAGGTTGAATATGCAATGGCATGAGTGGTCAATTAAAATGGAAATACAAAATGACATTGTATGTACCATGGAGGAGTAAAATGATAGATGGCCTCATTCACCCTGCTGTCCTATCCCCCCTTGTCTCATCTGCCAGAGGCCCTAAGAGATTGATGAGATCATCACCCAATGCTTGTCCATATACCTGAATATGCAGAGCCTCCAACTTGTGAGCCATCCTGTCCAGCATCTGCATGGTTTTGTCCTGTTGTATTTGGAAATCATACATTCAATCCTTGTAGTATTGGCAGTGGGCCTCAGCATCACAGAGTTGATGTTCCAAATCTTCAATTCACTCTTCAATTGTGTTGGATGTTTGTGACACCTTGGTGATTGGGGAACAAGACAGGTGGATGGTGTACTGGAGTTGCAGCAGTTGCAAGTTGGAGGGGTGCTGCTGGTTGTTGATGGGTGGGTGTCTGCTTTGAATACAAGGTTAACCATGATAATTAGCGCATAAATGTAGAGTGATTAAACATACCTGCTGCCATGTAGATCCCTCTACCTCCTGTGCAATGGATGGGCCAGCCTCAACGATTGAATCCACTCATACAGTGGCTGGGATTGGGTAGGGAATCCCTGCATTCAAATGCAGGAATACAGAATCTCTAAATAAAATTTGAGTCAGCATAAATGCATGAAATTGTGAACATACTGAGTGAAGATCCCTAGGGGATTGTCTCTCCCTGGTTGGAGGGCCCAACCCCAGTGTTGATGGCTTTGGAAGCCATCAAACATGTCACTTTTGGGGATGTTCCTTTGGCTTTGGGATTCTTGGGCCTCCATCATCAGTGGGACAGACTTCAAGCTCACTTTTTTCCCCTGGCTCACAATGGATTCTGTTGAGTTGGAGCAGCAATCCCTGCCTTTGGCATGGCTACATCAAATTTTGTGACCGATCACATGGGAAGCAGGACTTCCTGGGGTTCTTGTAGCATCAGACCTTGCTGTCTGCTGGCACTAGTCACAGGAATGGGGGTTGGGGGAAGGCATCCTTCTGGCAGCTACAGCAGCACAACCATATAGTCCATCCAATGGTGGACAAGGCTTGCATTTCAATTGGCCTTGAGGGGGAATGTCTTCATGATCATTGGTTTCTTGCTGTTGCCTTCCTAGAGCAGGATCAATGTCTGGATCGATGGGACATCATTTTCACAGCAGCTTTGCACTTCTGCCTGCCTCATGCTGGTTCTTCCTCATCGTCCTCCTTCTCTGGCACCTCATCTTCACCCTCATTGTCCACCTCCATCCTGTGCAAACTATCTGCTATCATTTGCTTCACCTCTGCCTCAGTTGCTTTCTGTTTTCCTTTGTTGCTCATAGGCATTTTGGTCTCTTGAGCAGGTGGGGTTGGTGTTGGCACAATGCAGGGCATAGGGATGCCCAACTGGTGGTAGTCATATCAATGCTTGAGGATGTTGAGCCACTTGTGGTTGGTGATGTTGGTTTTGGAAGGGGATAGGGTGGTCTTCCACTCAGGCCATGGGTGCTCAGTCAAGCCAAGGTCTTCATGCCACTTTAAGAACCTGTCAATGCCAATGAGGGTCATCAGAATCTCATCTGTCCTAGTGATGAGGTTGTGTACAGCATCCTGAATGCATCAGTTAGTGAAAAAAATGTGATGATGCTATGATGCACTAGTTCATTTATTGCCTTGATGGCACCTCTCCACTTCGCAATCTTGTCCACCTTTCCCAGCTTGCTGCTTTCCAAATATCCTTGAAGTAAATTTGAAGGATGCAGTTGGCTGCAGCATCGAGCTCAGGTGATTTCTTGAAGAGCTTGCAAGATGATGATGATGACATGTTTCTGATGAAAAGACAATGGAGTAGTTTGACAGTGAGAGTGGTGATGGTGATTGGAGAGTGGAAGAGTCAGAGGTTAAAGATGGATGAGATACATGGATGTTGCATTTTTTATCCCACCTATGAATGATTCCCATGGCATGATGGCAATACTGGTACTACAAGTCAATAATCCTGAATGCACATATGAAGCAGAAGCTCAGATAAAAATATGATGCATTGTTCTGGAATAGCATTGCTACTTGTTTTGCATCTTTCCTGTCTGCTCCAATGGCGGAGCCTGGCTCGCAGCTACATAGACTAGCACCTGAGATTCCAACTAAATAGGCAAATTGTCCAACATGAAACACAATTTATAGTGGGAAATTCAGATACTCTATAGTGTGAGAGGTTCCACTTTCTTCATTTCTTGTCTTCCTGGGCCCATCTTATATTGTGACAGGGGGATAACCCAATTATGGATAGGCCCATCCATTTGTGGTGAGCCATCTATGATATGATGGATTGGCCCATCTTATGCAGTGCCAAGGGTTTGTAATCCTGTGATGGGTGGATTGGCCTGTCTTATGTTGTAACACTGGTTTTTGTTTTCCCTTATCTGCTGCCTGAGAATACCATGGATGGGCCTGTCCTTATGTAGATCCCTTTGATCTCCCTTTCTGCTGCCTGAGAATGCCTTACATGGACCATCCTTATGTAGATAGCTTGGATCTCCCTTTCTGCTGCCTAAGAATACCATACACAAACTCATCCTTATGTTGTGACAGGGGTGCATCTTGCTAGATGGGCCCATCCATTTGTTGTGATGATATACATGATACTACTGAAGGGCCTGTCCTTATGTTGTGATGCTATTAGATGATATTACTGATGGGCCCATCCATATGTTGCAACAATAGAAAAAATACTACTGAAGGGCCTGTCCTTATGTTTTGACAGGGTACATCTTACTGGGGCTGGGCCCACCCATATGTTGTGATGATATAAATAATACTACTGAAGGGCCTGCCCATATGTTGTGATGCTATACATGAGATTACTGACAGGCCTGTCTTTATGTCTTGTCAGAGGTACATCTTACTGTGGACAGGCCCATCCATATGTTGCATAATACTACTGATGGGCCTGACCTTATGTTGTGACTCTATTAAATGATACTAGTGACAAGCCCATCTTTATGTTTCAACAGCGGTACATCTTACTGTCAACAGGCCTGTCTTTATGTTGTGACAGGGGTATGGCTTATTATGAATGGGCCTGTCTAGATGTTGCAACACCATAAATGATATTACTCCCAGGCCCATCCATATGCTGTGACCCTCTCCATGTTATGATAGGTGGGCCCACCTTGATGTTGCAACAGGGGGGTAACCTACCAGGATGGGCCTGTCCATGTCTTACAGCAACTCAGTATACTTAATTGGTCATGGGCCTGTCTAAATGTTCAACATCCTTACCCACCATGGGCCCTCCCATATGTTGTGGTAATACACTTACAGGCCCATACATATGTTGCTCTCACTTTAGTCCCTTGGGCCTGTCCATGTGTACTGGCTAATCTATTTAGGTGGGCCCATCTCAGGGTCTATATGAGTGTTGGTGTTTTGGCGCACAGGCTGCCCATGTATTGTGACTCAATGTGACTACACTATGTGGACATGCAGGATGTGCACCACTCAACAGCTGGGCATAGTCGACAGGCAGGATGGGCATGCCATGGATGTCAAATGCAGGGAGAGATGAGATGTAGTGAGTGCTGGTGGCATGACTGAGCATGTCTTTGATGTCATCCAGCATGAGCCACACTGCAGTAGCATCCTCTGATGCATGCACATGAGAGCCTGGACCATGAAAGAAATGGTGACCCTCACCATTCTGGGTGATGCTGTCAGGGTCATTGTCATTGTCCTTTTTCTATGTTTAAGATGGTGTCATGAGATACAGTCAAGCCTTCATGCAGGATTGCAAGAACATGTACAGTGAACAAAGCATGGCTGAGATGGATGCAAGGCATGTCATGACTCTCTTGGATGGATGAGAGGAGGGTCTCTCCCTTTTCCAAGGGCATGAGCTTCTCCAATGACCTGATATTCGAGATGATGTGGGGAAATTCTTGCTGTGTGAAGCTATATACAGCATCATGCTGCATGGTCAGAAGGTTGCATGTGAGTTTGGTCTCTGAAAATTTGTGGCCAAATGCATTCCTGGGGTTGTAACCACCCTTGGGAGCCATGAAGAAACCTTGATGGTTGATTTCAAGGATGCCACTGAGCACCAACTCTGTGACATTGTCAGAGTCGCCTTTCACAATGGTGACATCACCAGTGGTGCCACTGAAGAAAAACTTGGCACAACTGGCCAAATTTGGCATGGCAGCATAAATTGCCCATGTACTGTCTTTGAGATTTCCCAGTGCAGATGCTGAAGATGGAGGAGAGTCATGGCTAATGATCGATGGCAACACATCAGCATGGTCTGTGGGGGACATATTGACATCCCCAGACAATGAGCTGCGAAAGGGGTTCGAAGCAGACATGTGGCCTGATGGGGGCTCTGTGCAAAGAGTAGATTCCCCCCCCCCCTTAACAGGGCAGCCCACATTTAAAGCCTTGGGAATAGGGGCCCATGTGATGGACATGCAATAAAAAGCAGATTGTCAAAGGACATTACCAAGCATGCAAGGTATTAACAAAGTCACAGGGAAGATGACCAACATCTGTGGATGCCTGACACAACAGGGACTGTATGGCTGCCTTCCAGCAGGCATGCTGCTGAAGCATTTGCAAACATGGGCACAATTGCATCCTGTGATTGATCTGTTATGGCCAAATATGCATGAGGGGATCCAAGCAGCTGCTACTGCAAAGGAAGAGCTGCAGTTGAGCGCAAGCATAAAGCGAAGGAGAACCAACAGGAGTGATGGTGTGGCAAACAGTGCTGCAAGATGGAAAACATCAGTGCAAGGGAATGTGATGGTGAACTGCATGACTCACATCACAATACACCTGCACAATATATGCAGTTGCCAACAGCTGAACAACAGCAATGCAGCATCACAGCCTTCATCAATGCTACCAATAATGAGGCACTTGCAAACATGGTGTGTGTTATCTGTGTGCGCAAGCTACTGTGTAAAGAAGGTAAGTCAGGGGACAAGATGAAAACAAGCAGATCTGACAGTGTTAGCAGGCAACTTGGTGGTCATGAAAGACCTCCCCAACCTTTGACATCATCTGACCCCAGCCAATGCACATCCAGTGTGCAAGTTGTGGGACAGTCTTCTTGTAGATGGCTCATGTACAGCAGCAGATGGGAAAGGCTGGGTATGCCATGAATGTCAGTGAGCTATGCATGCAGATCAGATGCCCAAATACACACTGAACAACAACCTGTGGATTGGCAAGGTACCATTGGTGCTGCACAGGCTCAACTTTGTTGAGACCTTGTTAGTTGCATGCCACTATGCATGGTTCTATGTATTCAAGTTATATCCAAGAGAGGCCCTTCACTCTCAGAACCCATGCCATTTGCAATGCACCATGGCAGGGAATATGACACTGTATGAAGTTAACATCACTGCTGTTGTGGATATGATCAAAGGCAGATTGATGCTGCAGACTGTCCAGATGTTGAGTAGTGTCTTGGCAATCACATTGGTGGGGACAAAGCATCTGCCTACAGATTGGCTGTCTCACATGTTTCAGGTTCAATGGGATGTAGTATTTGAGGTGCTGAAATGGCTGCAAGCAAACAATGAGAGCTATAGTGACATCATGGTATCCCACAACTGTGTCATGACTCTGCCAGAGGATGGCATACCTTCAGAAATCAAGGCAATGATTTGATATCAAGATAGTGAGGAGGTGGCAGTTGGGGAGAGAGAGGGGTACACAATGCCTGACTACATGGTGGACAATGGTAAGACAATGGCATTTAATGACCTCATCAGAAACAGGCATGACATATGTTGCACAGCTGAAATAGATGCAGAGAATGACATACCAATGGTGGATGAGGACTGTGAACAAAGTATGGAGCTTGGTGATGCCAATGGTGCTCCAGTGCATGAAGGTACATCTGGGAAACATGTGAAGCAAACAGCAACATCATCCATATGAGACAGATAATGGAGATGTTACCCTGTTACATGTCCTTGAAGTGGTGGATCTCAAGCAGATCAGGGTGCCCACTTCTGAGTTGATGGCCCACACACTTGCCAATTTCAATGATAACACCCAGGAAGGTGGATATGTCATGCACCACAGCAATATGCCAATCAATGGCTTCCCCCCATCAATGCAGTCACACATGATGTGCAATCCTCTCAGCACTGCATTCCTGGTGCTGTTTCCCTATGGCAGGGGTGCTATCAAGGCCGAACATCCAGTGAATCTTAGTCTGTGTGAACATTGTAAATGGGCAATGCAGTATCATGATCATCAATTCACAACACACCATTCATTTCCATTCATGGTCTTTGCCCTTAAGTAAAAGCAAGAGACCATGCGATCTGCATGTCTTCAGATGAGGTGGAAGGACTTTGAACATGATACACTTGCCTTGTCATCTACCAGAGTGGCAGATCTAAAGCAGGCAGCAGTGGAGGAGGCATGGCATGAGCTGATCAGTAATGCTCTAGTGTGGGCCCTGCACTGTCATGTCACAGCAGCAAATGGATGTGTGATTGGCTCAGATAACACACAGGCCAGCTATTGCAGCATGATCTGGGGTACCTGTCTAATGCTCAGAGGGCCCTCACTTTGGTTGACTATATATCCTGTTGACATCCATGACCCTATTGCACAGGTTTTTGCAGGTGAAAACATAGATTTGAATGACTTCAATGTGCACCTCAGCCCTGATAGCAACTGATGTGCAGAAAACATCGCTGCAAATCCTTATGCAGCAGCTCAATACTTTCATTTCATCATTCACTCTGTTTTAGAGGCCCTCTTTGGTATCTGCAACACAGGCAATAAGGTCCACAGCCAGGTGGGTGTGCTCAGATGGGTGGCAGGTTACTTTGGGGTGGTGGAGGCACAGGGGAGGGGAACACTACATGTCCATATGCTCTTGTGGCTCGCAAACACTCCGAATGCTAACAAAATGCAGGCATTGTTGCAACAAGAGTTTTTCTGGGATACCATCTGTAACTATATTCACATGAATATCCACATGCATCTCGATGACCTGAAAACAATGCCCCAAGCTCCTCAGCTCACATATTCATGACCACATGATCCACATACTACAGGATGGTGACAGTGCACCCATGAGATTGAGCAACAATTGGTTAGGTCCCAGCAACTTCATACATGCTCCAGAGTGAGGTGTCTTCATGTCACACATGATGGACTTGTTTGCAAACAAAGAGCACCCTGGCCACTGAGTGGTGATGACTACATGGATGAGCAAGGGAACTGGGGTCCATGGCAGATGCATGGGTATATAAATGCATACTGCCTGGCCTTGCTGACATCAATGTGGTGCAACAATGACCTCGAAATCAACACCAACAGTGTGGACACTAAAGACATTGCATTCTATATCACAGCATATGCATATGCCACCAAAAAACAGAAGAAAAGTCACAACCTTTCCACATTAAAGGTGTCAGCACTGCCCTATCATATAAATAACCCCAAGTACAATGACATGCATGAATGCAACTGCCTGTTGATATACCACTGTATCAATGTGATCAACCACAAAGCCAAATTGTCTGGACCACAGGTCATATCATACCTCATGGGTTACAGTGACACCTTTGCATTGTGCAATTATGCAGCTTTGTACACTGGGCCATTATTCAGCACAATAAAAGAGTTGTATCCTGAGTTCTCAATGGCATCCACAGAAAGGTCTGCCAAACTGTCACCAGCATGGCATGATGGAATGCATACTGACATATGTGTGTAAGCAGGTACTCATACCCCTCAACAGGTCATGACAACATCTGCTCCAACAGTGACAATAACAATGATGTCATCATGTTACTGTGCAGTCAGTGAGGGGAGCTATACACATGCTCCCAAATGCAGGACTATCTCCAGTGCAGTGCAGAATTGGACAATCTATCACTTCTTGCATTTGTGTGCAATACATGGGAGGAACAATACTCTGCAACAGATGTGAACTGCAATCAGTGAACATCTCCAACCAAGGGACAGCCTGCACACAAGCACTCCCCTTACCATGATGATCACCCCAAGGCACAGTCACACCACCATGTTTATCATGTCAAAGGACATAATACCCTGCCCCAAATAGTTGGGCCATGGCTGCCCCACCACAATGACAGCAGCACCTATGATTTCTACTGTGTGTGTATGTTGGCATTGTTAAAGCCATGGTGAATAGGAGCCAGTCTGAAGAGCAGCAATGAGGGATGGAGTGAGGCCTTCAAATGTCTGGTGGCCTCCAATACACCATGGGAGACATGCATGTTGGCTGGCTTGCAATACTATTACAACTCAAAAATGGCCTGAAAAACAGCTTCAATACCAGGCAAAGCACAACAACACCACTTGCCAGTAGGAGATCATCAACTGGCAGACATTGTTGATGATTCCTTTGAGGACAGATTGGAATCTGAGGACTGGACAGCAAGTCTCTCAGACACTGATCTTGCCACATTCAAATGTGATCAACTGTCTGCTTGAGAGCAGGTGCACACTAAGCAGGCTATTGCCATAGTGCTGCAGTATGGGGTGTTCACTGCAAGTGGTGTGACACAGCCATCAGAGAAATATTCCTGTTGAGTGGCCATGGGAGAGGATGTACCTCAACTGGAACATTGGATGGTTGCAATGTGAGCCATGTTGGACTGTGTACCTGGTAGCCAGATGAAGATGTCAGAGCAGGCAGAGCAGGATATGGACCATGGCAATGTGGTGGATAATGATGGCATGACTGGCCCCCAAGTAGGAGGTGCCTATATGCTTGTGCAACTCACCACTGTGGAGACATCACTTGAGCCTAACGACATTGAGGATGTGTTAGATGATCAACAGTGAGCCTATGACATTATCGACTGGCACTTGCAGCAGTTTGTCATGGGAAGGTGTCCAGATCAATTGTGTATGATCATACCCAGGGAAGGTGGTGTTGGGAAATCAAGGACAATTCAAATGATCACAGAGAATTTTGCTCATTGGGGTATACAAGGGATGCTTGTGAAAGCAGCATACACTGGCATTGCTGCCTCAGTGATCAATGGGAAGACATTGCACAACATATGTATGGTCACTCACAGCAATAGATGTGGAGGCTGACATCAGGGTGACAGGCATGATACCACTGAATGGCAATAAACAATCAGCTCAATCGATGAAAAGACTAGAGGAATACTGGCAAGACAAAAGCTATCTTATCATTGACAAAATGTCGATGGTCTCTCAAGCTTTGTTGACCAAAGTGTCCAACATCATATGTCTCACACGAATGGGCACTGATGCCACATCAACAGACCAACCATTTGGGGGGGTGAATGTTATTCTGGTAGGAGACTTTCATCAATTCCTGCTGGTGGCCACAAAAGTTTCTGCACCATTATTTTGGCCATGTCAAGTGGCAAAGGATATGCATGAGGAACTTGTGGATCAACATATTTATGAACAGTTCAATGTTGTCATGCACCTGAAGACTCAGGTTTATGGTGTAAAATATGCACATTTATTTTTCATGGCCACACCACCACACCACTGTGCTCATTCAACTGTGGCATTACTTGTCACAGTCATGCAACTGCACTACCATGCCCTCTCAACCACATCATTACCTTCTGCAACCATGCCACCACACCCATTTGACTGTGTCATTACTTTTTGCGGTTGCACAGCTGCACTACCATGCCCTTTCAGCCATGTCATTACCTTCCACAACCACACCACCGTGCCCTCTCAGCCACGTCATTACCCTCTGCAACCACACCACTCGACTGCATGTCACATAACGATACTATGTGTATATTCATATATGCCTACATAACATAACAATCTATCAATGATTGAATTTTGCATGAGGTATATAGAAACAACAATGATTGTATTGGCTAGTAAATTTACCAAGTGGTGGGTAACATGAATGCAAACATATCAATGAATGGTATCATAGAAGTTATTCAAATCTCTGACAACTCTAATGAAAAAAAACTTCACCATCTCCTCCTGGACAAGCTGCATCCTTCATCTCCTCCATCAAGGGAGATCAACGAGGTGGAGAGTGAGATTGACGAAGTGAGGGAGACTGACAAGGGGAAGATGGTGGGGAGCGTGAGTCTTCACAGCACTTGTCTTGCATGTAGTTGCAACCAAGTTCCCGAGTGTATTCCCCATCATGTCCATGTGGCCTGTAGTCACATGAGCCATCCGGGCTCTGAGCCAGGCCCTGACTGTGACCTTTGCTGGTCTCTCCATGGGGTAGGTGAGCATCAGGAATGTCGTTGGGATGTTTCATATTGGTGAACAGTATGGTAGTAGTTGTTGAATGCTTGTTCAATGCACTCCATCCAGATGCAATTAAGCTGACTAACTCGTTCCCCAACAAGGCCATAGAAGGTGGAGTAAGAGCGCTCTTGTGAGCAACACTCAATAATCATGTTGATGAGCTCGATCTAACCAATAGTCATGAGTATGATTTTGAAGTAATTAAAATAATGATACTCACCTCTTCTCCTTCCTTTGACTGGATCTTCAAGAGCTTGTGGACTGCTTCTTCATAGTTGAGAGCATTCATGATAGTAAGGTATATCATTCATCATAGATTGACCAAGTTCATCCCCATCCGATGTCACACACCAAAGGTGTTTGGTGAGGTGGACATGGATGTAGCTGATGAATGGAGGTGAAGACCATAGCCCTCATGTGAAGAAGGACAGCCAGAAATGTCGGCAGTCATCCCTCGCACAAGAACAAGTTGTCAATAGCAAAGAAAAAGGAGGAGGCAGGTTAAGTGCCAATAAAATTCTTAAGTGCCCGTGTACGGCATTCTGGTTTTCGATGTATCTCTACCGGTTCTGCAGACACCAAAACCATTCCCACACTCACTTGTAGTGCTCAGCCACGTGATCCTACCTTCCAGGATTGGAAAGGATTTGTGCACTCCACACGTTTCTACAGCACTCCCTCCAAAAGATGCTCATTTTGCTAATTCTTCTGATATGGCTGCCTCCACATCAGTCATTTTGCTTGTCCCCTTTGCTAGGGACCGTGGCTACATATATCTACCAGGAGTTCCTACCAGCTTCCATCCTGAAGCATCCTGGTACATCCCACCCTCATCTGCCCCCTCTCAGCCCATCCAGCTTGGACAGCGTGTTCTTTTTGTCAGTATGACCTCCAGGAGGACGTTCTTTGGTCACCTCAGGTCTGTCATTCGCTTGGAAAGGTCTTATGTGGTCATTTCAGTCTCTCCAGTCCAAGAAGCATATGGATCCTTCCTCCCTGCCCCCTGCAACGTCTTCATACCAGTCTTGTCTGTCATTCTTCCAAAATTGCGACAGCTACAGTATAATCTACTGTTCTCCACTCTCCCTGATCGCATCCATGACGAGTATGATGCACATCTTGCCTCCTTGTTGCAAGATACAGCAGAAGACACTCCCCCTTCATCCTCTCTTCCAACAGAGCCTCATTCATGAAGTTTTTATTTGCTTCACTGAGAGGATGGTTTGGGGGGGAAAGTTGCGATCCCCTATGCTCCTGTCACCCCACAGACCCCAAAGCTTGACCCCAGTTGACATCTGACTCACCCTGTCCACTTTTGGATGTACTATATCGGCATCAGGTCAGCACTGCCTCTCTGTCATCCCACTTTGGCCTAGAAGTGATCTCTTCAAGATGTGACATGCACAGCCTCACCCTGATGCGATTCCAGTGCACTTTCCCAGTTCCTGACATTGCTTGACTCATACTTTGACATTCTGACTGTCTTTGACTCACCTATTGCCAATACTTACCAATCTTTTGACTTTGCTTACTGATTCTTCGCTTTTTGGCTTACTTATCCTTACCAATGCTTACCAATGCTTTCCAAGATGATTACCCATCGCTTACATTCCTTACTCATCAGTTACCAATCACTTACCAAGTGTTTACACCTTGTTTTCCATAGGCAACACCCCTGTACTGTATATAAGTCACTGTACTTAGGTAGCAAAAAAAAAGACATCAGAGAGCCCCTCTTGCTCGCAATTTATCATCTCTCAGCAAATCATTCATCAGCTTCGATAGTTGAGACTTTATTAAGGGTCTAGCTATCATCTACTTCGCTTATCATCATCTATCATCCATATACTTCGCTCCAAGCCCTCCCTGAGCTTGGTACAGCTTAGGACATTGAATTAAGTCATCATCCATCCTTCTGTAGGCTGACAGCAGTCTACCCTATCGCTTTCCATCACATTCTTGCTCCCTCTTCATCAGGAGCACCCCCAACCCTCAGCACTCATCTTTGAGTGTTGTAGCTTGCAGAAACCCTCCCAAAAAAACAGGTTCTACCATCTAGGTACCGCATAGGCACACCACCACTCGCTTTTGTTGTCTTTTGTGTTGGTTTTGGTTGGTTTTCACCACTGAACCACACTTTGACTCACATCGGTCCCAGTGTGTTGCACAATTGTTAAGTACATGCTCACCCTGTACTGTATTATGTCTCTGTCTCCCCCATACTCACCCCAACACTGTATCAAGATGCAATGTAGGGTACATTTCATTTGCAGAATGCATGTGCTATCATAAGTGACTTCTCCAAGGTCAGTCATAAAGTGCCCAGATCCTGTGAAGACCCCTTATGCACCCTCATTGTCAATGGGTGGGACTTAGCTGATTCCTACAGCATCACTAGCTATGCTCCTTCAACTTTATATGGTGACCATTTTGGTCTGTTTATACTAGGTACATTTGCACCCCAGATATTGGAACAGCTCATCTAACAGCCTCATTTGAAATCGCTGACCTGGTGTTCCCACAGCCTCTCCTACCATGACCATGTCACTGTCCTGTTGGCCCAACCCCTCCTCCATTGCCCACCAACTTGAGGGCTCAATGATGCCAACCATCTCCTCCTCAAAATGGATCACCATGTTATGCAAGATGATGCAACACATTACCCAGTAAACTGTGACCTTAACATCCCTCTTGGTCTGGATTTTCAAGCGCAGCTTGCAGAGACTCTGAAATTGACCCTTCAAGGCAGTAAATGCATGCTCAATGTGGATGTGGACCTTTCAACATGATTAGCATGCATACCAGTACAAGGTAAGTATCACCTTAGAAAGATATTTGTTATATAAATTCTGATCGTGAGATAGCCACCTGCCCTTGGGTTTTTTAAAAGGAACAGCACACCATTCCTCCATGGGATATGCACTATCTGCCCAGGTCCAGTGATCTTCAGGGATAAGGTCTCCCAGTTGTGATGTGATGGGAGTACCTTGAAATGCCCATGTGTCATGGACACTTCCAGGGTGACCAAGCCCATAGTCAACCATGAGAAGGTTGTGTGGCATGATAACAAGCCATGAGTGGTAAGTATTCCATTTTGCATGCATTGAAATACACACCTGACAATTGTGTGAATACCTCAATTTTCTGTCATAGAAGCTCTCCCCAAATATTTGGAGCTTTTTGAAGAGTGGAATTGATGAGCCATCTGCAGCAAAGACTCCATTTCTCCATGCTGGACATGTCCATGATTCAGTGAAGGTACATGCTCTTTCCATATCCTCCAAGTTGTGAGGGGGAATATTGACAAATGTGTTGTGCTCATCCAGTATTGTGACCATGACCCAATTGGTGAAATTGATCACCAATCCCACACTAACCCCAGCCCACTGAGCCATGTCCTCTGGTGATGCCACATTCCCATAATACCCTGCATGGAAAAGGAAAGTTGCAAGTTGAATGGCAACCAGCAACTGACAAAAGTGCAGGCATAAATTTTCTAGTTCAGTGTGTTTGGCAGTGCACCTGAGCAACCTTCTGGAAGTGACAGCAGAATCCCTTGCAGTGGGCTCCAGTTGTAGGAAAAGTCCAAGTAGCTGTATAATACAAGCTAGATGGCTTAGGTAACAACAATAAAGTGATGGGAATGAATTGCTCATCCCAAGGGATTCTGGACTGCCAAGACTAGAAGGTGGGACCCAGCACTTTGTAGTGGTAGTGATTTGTGACATGTGCAGCATGGTCCATGGAGTAGTACTGGTGATGCAAGCAGTGTGAGCAGTATACATAGTTCATGCACAGTGGTATGCAAGACATGCAGTGTAGACAAAGTGAAAAAGAAACTTGTAGTGACCTTCCAAGTGCCAAAAGGTATCAATCTGTATCTAAGTACAGGGCTTTATAGTCTGGGCAAACCCAGAACCTAAGTAAGACAGAGTACAAGTAAGGGGAAGCCACACAACAGCATGTACACACAAGACAGGCTGCAACAGAGGCTGAGGGTATACTACTAATGAAAAGGGAACAGAGACCATGTTAAAGGAAAGAGTCCAAAGGAAGGGAAGCAACTGGAGCTCAGTGGCCATGGGTATAGCATTGTGTGAGAGGGAGTGAGGGCATGGGAAGGTAGCACATGAACAATGGTGGATGCAAGAGGTCCAGGAATGTAATGATAGTTGTGGAATGGTAGATGATAGGGGCTTACACATCCAAGGAATGCAGATGCCTTACAATGGGCCTGTCAGTAATTTCACATACATCATCACAACACATGGACAGGCCCTTCATCACCATCATTTATATCATCACAACATATGGATGGGCCTGGCCCCACTAAGGTGTACCCTGTCAAAACATAAAGACAGGCTCATTGGTGACATTGTTTAGTAGTGTCACAACATATGGACAGGCCCTTCAGCAGTATTATTTATATTGTCACAACATATGGATGGGCCCAGCCCCAGTAAGGTGTACCCTGTTGAAACATCAAGATGGGCCCATTGGTGATATTGTTTAATAGTGTCACAACATATGGATGGGCCTGTCAGTAATATCATTTAATAGTGTCACAACATAAGGACAGGCCCATCTAGCAAGATGCACCCCTGTCACAACATAAGGATGAGTTTGTGTATGGTATTCTTAGGCAGCAGAAAGGGAGATCCAAGCTATCTACATAAGGATGGCCCATGTAAGGCATTCTCAGGCAGCAGAAAGGGAGATCCAATGGATCTACATAAGGATGGGCCCATCCATGGTATTCTCAGGCAGCAGATAAGGGAAAACAAAAACCAGTGTTACAACATAAGATGGGCCAATCCATCCATTGCAGGATTACAAACCCTTGGCACTGCATAAGATGGGCCAATCCATTGTATCATAGATAGCTCACTGCAAATGGATGGGCCTATCCATATTGGGTTATCCCCTGTCACAATATAAGACAGGCCCAGGAAGACAAGATTTGAAGACAGTGGAACCTCTCACACTATAGAGTATCTGAATTTCCCACTATAAATTGTGTTTTGTGTTGGATGATTTGCCTATTCAGTTGGAATCTCAGGTGCTGGTCTATGTAGCTGTGAGCCAGGACTCTGCCATTGGGGCAGATGGGAAACATGCAAAACAAATGGCAATGTTATTCCAGAACAATGCATAATATTTTTATCTGAGCCTCTGCTTCATATATGCATTCAGGATTATTGACTTGTACTGTTATTGCCATCATGCTGTGGGAATCATTCATAGGCATGATAAAAAATGCAACATCCACATATCTCATCATCCATCTTTAACCTCTGACTCTTCCACTCTCCAATCACCATCACCACTCTCACCATTGAACTACTCCAACATCTCATCATCAGAACCATGTTGTCATTGTCATCTCACAAAGTCTTCAAGAAATTGCCTGAGCTCAATGCTGCAGCCAAGTGCATCCTTCAAATTTACTTCAAGGATATTGCAGAAAGCAGCAAGCTGGGGAAGGCAGAAAAGATCATGAAGTGGAGAGGTGCCATTAAGGTGATAAATGATGAACTAGTGCATCATAGTGTCATCACATTTTTTCACTCACTGATGTATTTGGGATGCTGTATGCAACCTCATTGCTAGGACAGATGAGATTCCAATGACCCTCATCAGTGTCAACATGTTCTTAAAGTGGCATGAAGACCTTGGCACAATCAACCACCTGTGGCCTGAGTAGAGGACTGCCCTATTCCCTTCCAAAACTGATGTTGCTGACCATGAGTGGCTCAACATCATCAAGCAATGATACAACTACCACTGGTTGGGCCTCCCTATGCCCCATGTTGTGCCAACACCAACACCACCTTCTCAAGAGACCAAAATGCCTAGGAGCAACAAAGGAAAACAGAAAGCAACTGAGGCAGAGGTGGAGCAAATGATAGCAGAGAGCCTGCACAGGATGGAGGTGGATGATGAGGGTGAAGAGGAGGTGCCAGAAAAGGAGGAGAATGAAGAAGAACCAGCATGAGGCAGGCAGAAGCACAAAGCTGCCACAAAAACAATGTCCCATTGCTCCAGAGGTCGATCCTGCTCTAGGAAGGCAACAGCAGAAACCAATGATGAAGACAATGTTCCTGCTCAAGGCCAATTGAAATGCAAGCCTTGTCCACCATCAGACAGACTATACAGTTGTGCTGCCATAGCTGCTGGAAGGACACCTTCCCCCAACCCCCATTCCTGTAAGTCATGCCACAGATGCAAGGTTCAATGCTACAGGAACCCTGAGAAGTCCTGCTTCCTGTGCAATGGTCACAAGATTCAATGCAGCCATGCAAAAGGCAGTGTTGCCACTCCAACTTGATGGAATCCATCACAAGCCAGGGGAAAAAAGTGATCTAAAAGTCTGTCCCTGACAATGGAGGCCCAAGAATCCCAAGGCCCAAAGGAACATCCCCTAAAGTGACATGTTTCAATGGCTTCCAAAGCCATCAATGCTGGGAGTGGGCCCTCCAACCAGGGAGAGACAATCCCCAAGGGATCTTCACT
This sequence comes from Pisolithus orientalis, assembly GCF_024613125.1. Classification (NCBI taxonomy): domain Eukaryota; kingdom Fungi; phylum Basidiomycota; class Agaricomycetes; order Boletales; family Pisolithaceae; genus Pisolithus; species Pisolithus orientalis. The sequence goes on along the minus strand of NW_026261174.1, from coordinate 255 downwards.
CAGTACATTCTCAATTTCCATGTATTTATTGCTGACTCAAATTTTATTCAGAGATTTGTGTTCCTGCATTCAAATGCAGGGATTCCTGCCCAATCCCAGCCACTGTATGAGAGATTCAATCATTGAGGCTGGCCCATCTGTTGCACAGGAGGCAGTGGAATCTATGGTAGCAGGTATGTTTAATCACTCTGCATTTATGCTAAGTATCATTGTTAACCCTTGTATTCAAAGCTGACACCTGCCCATCGACAACAG
>NW_026261173.1:0-17576 GCF_024613125.1 Pisolithus orientalis | reverse complement strand
CGGATGTGAAGAGGGAACATTGACGTTAGCGTTGTGCTTTTCGACGAGCGATTTCTTTTGAGAAGAGCTCTGGCATATCAGAGTAGAGACGCTGTAGTCGAGCGGGGGAGAACTCGACAGCTGTTGGAGGAGTCATGATGGGTAGAGCGACGCTTGGATGCTGCAGATGGAAGGGGCGAGAAGGGATCAGGGGAAGGGTTCCAGATAGACAAGGATATCTACCTACGTGATGCCGTTGATCTGCAGCTGCGGCTAACCAAGTGAGGTTCGACTGCAGACGTTGGGAGTACCTGAGAAAAGTGAAGAGAAGGACGAGCTGGTTTGGGGACAACGCACTGTTGGAAACGAAGGTCTGCTATTGGCACACCACGAGCCTGAAATTCTAGGCAAACCCTGCAAGACGGATAAAGTAAAAAGAAGAAAGAAAGATCGAGTAAGAGGGAACGTACTGGAAAAGCTCTGCGTTGAGTTCCAAGATCCTGATGACCTTTGCGTTGTTAGATGCATGAGCCATATTTGGAGGTGGCATGTTATGGGTGCGTGCATCATGGAGGAAGTCATGAATTCACTTGACGGCGCGGGGGAGTGAGATGAGGCGGCAAACTTTTCAGCCAACCGCAAATCTGACGCATTTTGAACGCGGATGGTGTCGATGGCGGCTGGTGTCGCACTGGGGAGCTGCCTATTGACCGAGAAGATGAGGAAGACGAGATGCCGTTCACGTGTGTGCCGAATGGTGCGTCGCCCTTGACCTTGGTGTCACGCTTGATGTCGTCTCTGAGCGAGGAGCCGGAGTTGAACTGCGGAGAGTGTCGTTGGTTGTTTTCGTCGTCATCCTTCTTTTCGGAGTCGTCGTCGAGTTCCGCTGCAGGAGAGAGCTCTGTGAGGGGAGTAAGAGTGCCTTCTCTCGGTACGTCGAGTTCGCCCTTGTCCAGGGAGGGCGGCTCTACTTTAGGCTGAACAGGTTGCTGAGGGAGGTCCTTTGAGTCGTGATTTGGGGAGGCAGAGTCGGGGGCGGGGGAGAGGGGTGAGCTCTTGTCTTCGTGGACGACGTCATGGGTGGGCCGTTGTTGGGGGGAGGACGGTTTGTCCTTGGCGACGGCGAAGTCGAGGAGGGCATCGGCCGAGCGAATGCTGTCATGGAGGGCGGCATAGTCAGTGTGAGAGTCATTACGGTCGTGGATGGCCTCTGGCCAGCGGAAGGAGTGGGTGGGCGCCGTCGTTGACGACGAATGGTGATCGCCGGGGGAGGAGATTAGATTTGAGTTTTGGTTTGGGTCGAGGTCGGCAGGATTCCGATCGAGGTGGATCATGTGCGCGCGGAGTAAGTAGCAGGAGGCTAATATGGACGTGTTAGTTATTATGGCGGGGGAAGACGTCGGAACGCTGGGCGTGCGTCGTAGCTGTGTCGCAGAGTGGAAGCTTTAGCCGAGCAACCAGCTGCAGCCTGTCACGGTGCACAAAAAGACGGTCCCGCTGCGATGGACGGGATGGGGTCCGGCTGGGGCTGGTGGTAGTCGGTAATACCAGCAGTAGTAATATAGTGCGCTGTAGTTGCGTCCCAGTCAAAATCGGCACTTGTGGGATATCAAAAAACGTTTTGTCCGCGTCAACGACGACTCAAACGCACACACCCGTGTGACTTTTCCGTGTCCCTGCAATTCCAATTCAATTAGTGCGGAGTGCCAATTCTCTCGGCGTCAACTCCACTGGCGACGGCGACGGCGACAGCGACGACGACAAGTAAACCACCCAGGACGAGGACGAACAGCTGGAAGCAGGCTGGTCTGTTTCCCCCGTGATTTTACCGCTTCTCTGTCTTCCACATCGTCATCACCCAACCAGAACACCCGCCCCCATCTATATCCGCAGGACAGGGATAACAACCGCTACGAGGCCTGCGTGTCGTCGCAAAGAAAGGGGAGAAAAGAGACGGAGCAGAGGGGCCCATATTCCGTAAGGTACATAGTTTTTGTCCGTACATCGTAGCAGCTATTTATCTGGTTCTGTGACGCTTGTCCTCCGATCCCAACCCGATCCCGGAACACCCACTAGGGCAGGGCCAGATCTCCTCGCGAATGTATTATTTCTGTCGATCCATGTGTTTTCTAGTGTATCCATTCCCCCCTGATAATACGACCGTGTGATACGTACTTATCTCCCTGCACTTGAATATATTCCTTAAACACACCCATCCCGTACGCCCACCGCACCATTCCCAATTCATACTCGATTTTCCATTCCCCGTCGTTTCCGCGACTAAGGTTCGCAGAGCCCATCGTCATTTCTCTGACGTAAGTCCAAACCCAAAGCGGGAGTTTTCCGAGTATTTTGTGGCGCCGCTTCAATTTCCTCGGGCAGACGCACGATACCATTGACCACCCAACGCCAGCCAACGACACGGCAAGATACACAAGAACGTGAGTATATCGCTCTGATCGTGGTACCATGGAGGACGAGGGCGTAGTCTTGATCGTGTTGGGAGAAATCAGTTCGCGAAATGGTCGGTTTGGGCGACGGATGGGTCGGACTTGGTCCAGATGCATACACTTGGGGGATTCCGTCTTCACATCTTTCTATGCCCTCCAGCTCGTCTCTCGTCTATCCCACTCACATCTTCCTCGCAGATAAACAATGGGTCGGGTCATTAGGGCACAGAGGCGTTCGCATGCCATCGTACGTCCACTCCATATCTGTGCACTTATACTTCCTCCTGAACTCATTCATTCTCTTCACGCGTCCAGTTCAAGGCACACACTCACCACAACAAGGCGCCTGCCAAGCTCCGCCCTCTGGACTACGCAGAACGCAACGGCTACATTCGCGGTATCGTGAAAGAAATCATCCATGACCCCGGACGGTATGCGCCTTCCTTTTATCCCATTTAAAGCGCCATCTTTATTCAATCTACTTTTCCTATCAACATGATAGCGGTGCACCCCTCGCTCGCGTCGTTTTCCGTGACCCCTACCGTTACAAGCTCCGCACCGAGACCTTCGTTGCCACCGAGGGCCTCCACACCGGTGCCTTCGTCTACTGCGGCAAAAAAGCCGCCTTGGCGGTCGGAAACGTTCTTCCCGTCAACCAATGCCCGGAAGGTACCATCGTGTGCAACGTAGAAGAGAAAGTCGGCGACCGCGGTGCCCTTGCTCGCACGTCGGGTAACTACGCAACCGTCATCGGTCACTCCCCAGAGGACAACAAGACCCGGATACGGCTCCCCTCTGGCGCAAAGAAGACGGTTTCAGGGAGTGCACGTGCAACAGTGGGTATTGTTGCGGGTGGAGGCAGGATCGACAAGCCATTGCTTAAGGCTGGTCGGGCATACTACAAATACAAGGCTAAGCGCAACAGGTGCTTAACTTTCCTTTGTCTATATATCGCGTGGCTTCAATTCTGACTTGTACCTTGCAGCTGGCCTCGTACTCGTGGTGTTGCTATGAACCCCGTCGACCATCCCCACGGTGGTGGTAACCACCAACACATCGGCAAAGCCTCCACCATCGCACGCTCCGCCGTTCCTGGACAAAAGGTTGGTCTCATTGCTGCCCGCCGGACAGGTCTCCTGCGTGGTACGGTCAAAGTCAAGGAGGTTTAAAGCAACTGGGCCGCGCTTCCATATTTTACCTTCTGTGCATGCACACGTGTTCCTTTCTATACAGCCGATGCCATCCTCTGCCAAAACGATGTATGCGCTATCGCATATGCATATATGCCTTTTATGCAGGTGTGCTATTTGAGGGATTCAGTCGCGCTGATACTACGAGCGCGGTTAATTAACGTGCCGCATGGCTGCGCTTGCCTTTGTAAGTTCAGAAACTCCGTTGGCCAGGAGGGATCTGCCGTGTATGACACGAAAAGAGGCCCCTGGATGACCTGGTACACGCTTCGTTGCGCAGGCAGCAGCAACTCATCTCAGAACTACCTGTCTTGGTAGCCGGGCTGCTGAAGGGAACTCACATGTGTATTTGGGCGTATCATTGCGGCCCCCTATTGAGTCCGGGCGGAGCTTTCTTTCTAACCTTGGTGTATTCGCTCCCACCGCTTATACGCCCGACCCGGACCTGCATGGTGCGAGGCTTTATACATTGTATTATTAGCAAAGAAGAAGCTGTATAACAGGCGTAAGCGCACGGCATCCACTGAAGCCTGTATATTTTATTATTAGGAGAGAAGATAGATGAGAGCCCACAACTCCACGAGGCCGCGGACGAGGTGCTGTCGCGGATTGTCGGTATACCCTCGGCGGCATTCGCGAAGAACTAGGGTTGATGAAGGATCTCTCGCCCCACGTTATCAAGTACTGACCATAAAAGTGTGTGCTTCGAGGCCCTACTGGTCACAAAAAGTGTATTGAGCAAGAGAAGTGTCCTCAAGACCCTAAATGCATTGATCGGCTCACCCTGGAGGATAAGGCACTCTGTTCCAGACCTTTATAATTCCAAGTGGAGACACGGCGACTTTGCACTAGGCGCGTCGATTCTTCGTTACAGAATATGGTACGAGGATGGCGAAAGTGACCCCACCCTGCGCCTTGGTAAACCGTAACAGGTCATGTCCTAGTAGATAGGTGTGCTACACTCGTTTTGGGCCATCCCAGGCCCCTCCCAACACTCGCGATGACGACGCTGTATCAGTCGACAAATATAGTTGACAGGGCCCTGACAGCGAGGGAACGACAGGATTGTGGCCCAGATGTATCTTTGTATGTGTACATGTATGGCAATGTCGCGCAGCAGCTGTGACAGGATGGTCGACGGCCAAGTTCATTCCGTTCGTTGCGCAGTTACATATATCTGGGCTCCTGAATGTCACCTTGGAAAGAGAAGTTAGGCACTTGCTACAACCACTCAGTGCTTGCACGTGGGCAGCGGAGACACCGTTCAAGGATGGAAAAGTAAATATGCCATCTGTAGCCAAGTGCAAGATAATGATGATGAATGAAGCACGGCGTGCCTAAGCCGTCCATGAGAATGGCAAAAACAGCTCGATGTCATGTCAGGCGACGTCAGGTGGGAGTCGGATTAGTCCAGTGTACTTTGCACGTGCAACCTCGGGTGTTTCGAAAGCCTCACCCAAGGTTGTTCCGAGAGTAAACGTTTGATCTGAGTGGGTCCCCCTAACGCATTAATTAAGTATGCATACATCGGGCGTGTACTCTGGATTTGAACAAGGCTTCGGACAATTGCGGAGGCGTTGGCGTCTTGCTACATGTATCAGTGTCTTCATTGGACTACAACTATGATGAGATCCATTTAATGACACGTACTGCCACATATAGACCAGTGTTAGAATAGATGAGACGCGGCATGATCCGTAGACGATGTTGATAAGACCATGAAAAACTGCTGGTCAAGGAAACAGGAAGCGGGGACAGCGGGGTATCTGTCCACTTACATGTATAAAAGCCTGTGTGGAGGTGAGGGACAAGCCCGCGTATAAATTAATTCCGTCCGGTGATAATGAAAGACCGCGACGAACGGGAGAAGCCAGGTTCAACAAGGTTTGTGAATGCCCAATGGGAAAAAACGAACCACGCCATCGTATCGAGATCTAGAGCGTTTATGTACATAGCACACACACGGGGTGGACGCTGGAGTCTTTTGGACGAGCCAATCCCAAGATGCACGCGTTCGGGCAGTGTGTTGAGCCTCGGATTCAGGCGCTGATGATGATGGCAAGTTGGCCCTGAGCCGAAGACAACGAACGTTGTCAAAGCGATGTCTTCCGTTGTCAGAATTCTCCACTGGATTGCCACCTCACCTATATAACCCCGAACTGGTGTCCAATCTTTGTTTTCGTCCTGTCCCCCCCTCGTCTTTTCGGCCGTTGACACATCGCGTGAATCCACTTTTCCCACGATCACGTTTTTTGGTCTGTCCGATTGTCAAGTGGTTGGGTGCCTCAGCTGGCGTGTGCAGGGCCATATCGAAAATCATGCTCGCCCTCGTCCATCCTCTGCCGTCCCCAGCAGACCACAGAAAAGTCGACAGATCACTAGAAATTAACATCTCTAGTCTGTCTTCAATCCCAATCTCATCCAGAACAACCAAAACTGCTAGCCGAAAACCGCCAATACAACATCGCCATCACTATCAAGAGTCTTCATCTGCCCAAAAGACCGCTTCAGGTTCTTCCACTGTGGCCTGTAACTCGCACCCAGCTCGGCCAAATGCCGTGCAGCCACCATACTCGACTAATCAGCAGCCTACATACGCTGCCACAAAGAAAGCCCCTTGCGATAAACAACCTGTGCATGCTCCACACCATCCTGTCACCCAGCAAGCGCCACCACCTACCACACAACCCGTCGACATCCATTCATACGTTCAGACTGATCTTCTTAAACTCCTTGCTTCCTTGCTCACCCAAATCGCATCTACTAACGATGCACTGGCATCAACGGACCCCGCACATACGCTCTCCACATTCTCACACCCCACTCCTCCGGAAGATTCCACTCGTGCCTCAATATGGCGCTCACTCACCTCCGCATCGCATGCAGCGCTCGCCAACCCTGCTTCCGCACTTACCTTCCACGCCCGCAACATCCCCACGATCACCCTCGAGGCCTACCTTCTCCGCATCCTCCGATACTGTCCGACGACGAACGAGGTGTTCCTCGCTCTATTAGTATACTTCGATAGGATGTCCCGGTTGGCCCAAGAGACCACTGGTAGAACATTCGTTATCGACTCGTACAACGTGCATAGGCTTGTTATCGCAGGGGTCACCGTCGCCAGTAAATTCTTTAGCGACGTATTTTACACCAATTCCAGATATGCCAAGGTCTGTTTACTTCGGGCACTTCCGTCTTTCCGTGGGTCATGAGCGCGCTTATGAATATATTTTTCTCCGTATGCAGGTTGGGGGTCTTCCTCAGGCAGAGCTTAACCAACTCGAACTCCAATTTCTCCTCCTCAACGACTTCCGTCTTGTCATATCCCCAGAAGAGATGCAGAAGTATGCAGAACAACTTATTCTTTTCTCCCATTCCCAACAACAACAACCTCCGCCTCCTGTTCCGTCATCCTCATCGTCATCATCAGCGACCCCCCACCCTCGCATATCCCCACGCTTGCATTCATCCACGTATTCCTCTTCTGGGCCGGCACGCGCAATGGGGGCCATAGACGCTTATGGAGGTACTGTAGCGCCCGACCGAACGCCCAGCATGCGTCCCGCACATGCTCCATCTGTACATGGTTACGCTCCTTCCAGTTCCCATCACCATTACCCAACGAACAGCTCTAGGGACGATGATGCCAGCAGCATCGTAAGCACTGATACCGAGACAACGGAGACAGAGGGCGGAGATACAACGGACGATGAGCCAACAATTAGACCACCGAATTCTGCGAGTTCATGCTGTGGCGATGCTCTCGAGGATCAGGGTGAGGGGGAGTTTCAACCAGAAGGTGTCCGGGAAGGCGAGCGTAATGGAAGCCGAGGCGAAGGGAAAGACGGATCGGTGGAAAGATTGGCTGATAAGGGTATAGGCCGTCGTGCGGACGTAGAGGGCGATGGTGACAGAGGGGATGCCACACCCGAGCTAAGAGCGCAAAGAAGGGTTCGCGAAATTAGCGTGGATATTGGGATGGGAAGCCCCTAGGCTGGGTTAATTGGTTCTCCCCATGCCACAAGCATGCAAAGGATCTCCAGGATAATTGCTGCCATCTTGTCCGGCATGGTTTGCACGCTGCTTTTGCAAGCCTTCCTTTTTTTTAATTGCCTCAATGCACGTCCTCACAATACAGGTCTGTCTTCTTATCGGACTGCACATACCGCAAGTACAGCACGCGATACACTTCTACCATGCCTTAAATAAGTACGTTAACAGCTGACCGAACGTACGATAGCGTTTTTCTACTTCTTTTGTAAATACCGGTACCTATTACGACTTCTATCTCCGTTTGTTCATGAATAGAAAGATAGCAAAATAAATGTAACAGCTCCCTTCTCTCAATTGGGCATGTATGGATTAACCGGAGGATGTATGTGAATGATCAACGCTAAAACACAGGGTATAAAGGAACAAGGGTTTAGAATGTTTGGCTATAGGCTTTTCATGAGTTAGGCAACTGGGTAACCACCACCGAACGTAACCAGATCACTGATCAGCTTCTTGCGGTCCACGAGATCCCATGCATGACCATTTGCCAGGCACGATACCCATGGCTATGTTCCAAATGTTTTCTCTGGTCACACCAGTACACACCCCGAAAAAATGTGGTCGTGATGTGGTATGCAATTTGAAAAGGAAAAGACAAACGATAGTAGTTGAATCCTATACAATGTTCTTGCTAGACTGCCTACAGCTCATCCCGCTTCCCGTCCTCCACAGGAAGACACAATGCAGGTGTCGTTCCCGTTATCTGATACTCACATTTCTCAGGTTCAGACACGGTAAGCAACACGTTCTCCGTGCCACATGTGAGGATGAGCTGCCGTTGGTGTCGTCATTAGCATATGTATGCACACTGAAGCCAAGCGGACGCACCTCAAGACTTCGTTGTGGTCCATTCCAGCATTTGGCACCTTGTGTATATTGCTGTCTGGTATAATACTCCGGCGTACCGGGTTCCGCGAGTTTGTTCCACGATGTAAATTTACTGTATGAACGACAATCATGAGTAATTGTGCATGACACACCCAAGAAGAGGCTCACCCGAGGCTGAAGGATGAGCCACCCTTATTTGGCTTTTGTCTCGCCTCGTCGAAGAGGCAGACCTCGTACGTGTACCTTTCAGACGACATATACATGTTAGTTATTCCAAGAAATGTAAAAGAATGGAGGCAACGCACTCTCCAAGATCTTTCTCCAAACAAAGTCCGTCAAGCTTCTTCCATTCTCCTTCCGTACCAAAACCTTCAGGATTGAAGAGGTCAGAGAGATCCTCATGCGCAGTCTGGAGTTCTTCTTGGGTGAGCTTAAGACTGTGTTCTGCATCGGAAAGGGCTCGGCGTGCCCGGTTGGCCTCTGTTAAACATAGGGCTAAGCGGGCGGCAGAGTGGTAAAGGAGAAATCTTACCTGAGGAAGTGTCCGAGCTGCCCGCCTTGATGCCCAACAATTCTAGCCACGACAACAATTTTTCCCGGAATGCCAGATAGGACGGGACCAACGAGTCTGGGAGATACGCTGTCACGTCCAATACTACAACCCATCTTATCAGTTCTTGGCGTCAAAAAGATGCACGACCCACGGATTGACTGGGAAGAGGGCTCGTCCACTACCTTCTCATGCTCCAGGAGCAAAGAGACATGATCAATATTCAACAACTTATTCAACTCCCTCTCGATTCTTTCCGCGCTCCACAACCCGTCTTCTTCGTCTTCTTTCTTAGCCTCCTTAGGACTCTGAGGCGTATCAGTGGCTTCGGAACCTTCATCCTCGCCCTTCCGTACGTTATTGATGTGTGGCAGCCCTGCGAGAGTTTCCCACCCGCGTACGGCCTCGAGAACTGCCATGTCTTGGTAGTTGGGATTATACCCAGTTCGAAGTGCGTCGAGGATGTCTCCAAGTGCTTTCTCGCGCTCGAGGCGCTGTTTGTACTCATGCTGAAGGGACTTGAGCGCAGTGTAATGAGTGAGAAGGGACTGATAGAGTGCTAAGGAGAAAAATGAGTTTAGCATCTACAAGCACGAGAAGGATTACGGAGATGTACATACGCGACTGCTTCTTTCGCTCTAGTTCTTTGGCGGAAAGCGATTCGGCGCGTTTCGCGATACCTGGAAGTGAAAAATTTAACCAATTAAGATAGAGAGGGAGGCAAGGATCCGCACCTCTCAATCTCTCGACCTCCTTTTCTCGCGTTGCAATCTCCTGCTCGAGGTCCGCCAGTCCACCCTCCAAGTGCTTCTTTTCCTTGTGTGCAAAGGCAATATAGGATGCGCGGATTTTCGAGCCCTACAACACGGATCAATACCAAGGTGCTGGAAGCGTGAACAACGCTGCAACGCACCGTCTTGCGCAACTTCTGTTCTGCCTCCATCTCTTTCCTATATTCCTCCCCTACGTCCTTGCACTTGTCTGGACATACGCCTGGTGCCTCGTCGGAGCCGTCACAACACTCGGGTTCACAGAGTCCATCATTCACCCTCGAGCTCGGTATCGTTGAGCCGATATGGCCCACGTTCTTGCAGAAAAACACGCCGTTCGGACATGCGCTCGTACCTGAAAAAATGATCCAAACCCATGTCCTGCGTCAGTCTATCGTACATTAAACTCTAGGTCTGCAACGCGGGGTTGCCCGGGCATGCGTGCGCTGGAGACATGACAACACACCTGGTTCGTCGCTCCCATCAGGGCAATCACAATAATCATCGTTCACAGCATTCCACGAGATCTGCTTCGAGCCATCTAAACATGTCCACGTCTGTCCCGCTCCCGAAGTAGAGGTCGTCGGCACGTATTTCGCGACGTGGCTTGGTGGGACGCCATGTGTCTTGCCAACTGCCGAGAGCACAGGAAGCGGTAAGGCCGCTAGGAGAAACCAGGGATACATTTGATACGGTATTCCCTGCTAATGCATCCAGTTCGTGAGTTGATATACCTCCGCTCGCCAAGAAGTACTTACACCAACACAGCCAACAAATCAAGCCCAAACAGGCAACAACATTACCTCCTTGTCCGTCACGGCCAAGATCAGCGTGTTTCGTCTCAATCTGCGACAAGATTTATTGTCTTTGGGTGAGTACTGTCGCTCTACCCATACAAAAACTAACATTGTCCCAGCCTTCCTCTGAGAAAAGGGTGCGTGAGGGGACCTATGAACGACTGGGAATTTACTGTTCTACATTCAGAAAGACGAGTTACGAGGCACCTTTTGCCTGATATCGTGGCTTCCGTGGGTTGAGCAAACTATGTAAATCGTTCGCACCCACCGACGCGTCAGCCTTCCGTCGACTGATCAAAAATCTTGTAGCTAATCTTCGAAGTGTTGTCGCATCGTAATATATACCCACTATTTGTTCAAGTCGGCTGGAGTGGTGATAAAGTAGGCTAAAGTGAGTAGGAGGCATTATTGAACGCTGAGGAATGGTCCACTGAGTCAGCTGTGCAATGGACAGCATGCACCTCATTGACGTGAATGCCGTCCTCAGCATCGAAGAGGGTACTGAGGAACTCGACCCTAATCTTGAAATTTTAAAATGTTTCCATGGTGAAGAACTGCAGAGACTGGAGTATGCTATTCTGTCCCACTGCTGGAGCACCAGAGCTAGTGACGAAGTCACGTTTGAGCAACTACTCAGTCTTACGCGTATGACACGTGAACGGATCAGGGACCTTCCTGGTTATCGGAAGATTGTTGCGAGCTGCAGGCGGGCTCGCGACCACGACCAACTAAACTGGCTATGGGTCGACACCTGTTGCATTGAGCAACGTGAGAGGGAAGAAGCAATCAACTCTATGTATCGGTGGTATGGGCACTCGAAGAAGTGTTATGCATACCTACATGATGTCATCGAAAACACACTTCCCGCCAAGGCCGAGGGCAAGAAGCCCCGGTGGTTTTTGCGAGGATGGACGCTACAGGAACTGATAGCTCCGAGGGCCGTTCTGTTTTTTAACGGAGGCTGGGAGCTTATTGGCGACAAGAAGTCCTTGGCACCCACTTTGAAACATATCACCCGGATACCAGAATATGTCCTGGCCTATGGCCTACCCTCACCGCAGCAAACGGATCGTCCAAGTGTAGCTCAAATCTTCTCATGGGCTGCTGACCGTGAAACGAAGAGGAACGAGGACCGGGCATACTCACTTATGGGCTTATTTGAAGTGGAGATATTCAAGTCGTATGGGACGAGAAATGCTTTTCAGCGCTTGCAGGAGGCCATCATCAAGAAGTACAATGACCATTCTATCTTTGCTTGGTTTGAGATGAAACGGCCTGGCAGTGTCCTGGCAGACAATCCGAGTTACTTTTGGGGGAGCTCTGATATGGTCAACTGCTCCATAACTGGACCATTGCCACGGGTACAACAGGGGATCATTAGGACACGCTTATCTGTCTCCCGTTGTCGCAGCTCCTCATTCTATTATGAGGCACAGTTGGCATGCCGTCGTTCTGGCGATTTACAGCGTCCTGTTACCATTCTCATCGCGTCCTTGGATGACAGGTACTACAGGGTTTTTGGAGACTTCACCCCTGCCAGTAAAGCTGAGGACCGGGAACTTGATCTCTCTTGCCGGTCCATCGATGGCCGCTCCTTTGCGTTTCAGATTCCTCGGACAGTAGAGTTGGGCGACCAGCAACTGTGTTGCAACCACCCTGATGATTCTCTTGAATTAACCCGTGGTTATAAAGTTATTCACTATGCTGGTCAGAGTCAGACCTGTGGTTTCAAAGTCATTCTTGGTCACTGCCTTGGCCTTGATTCAGTACACATATTGACCGGCAGACCTTCCAGTGAAGATATTCCGGATCCAGACACCTTACTGCACCATACCAATCGGATCAATGAGCTGCGGATACAAATCGCAGAGGGTGGAGAACGGACTGGATTTGCACTTGCCAACCATGTTCACATCCCTGGCACTGCCCAAGCTGTGGAACTGCTCTACACAAAAAGATCATATTTTGTTTCTCTCCAGCTTCATCTTGTGGTGTGTCCTGGCTGCTGTACACCTGTATGGCACAGGCAGTTGAAAGAGGATGGTGACGAGGGTGATCTTAGGGTAGGGAAATGCTTCAAGAAAATAATCAGGTCATATGATCCACATGTATGTGCTTCTCTTTGGCTCAGACAGGATATAGCTAGGAGTCTCACACTTTTCTCCAGCCTCAAAGTGATTGCATTAGGACTTGTATGGGGTGCTGTACTGGTCAAGTGTTTGAACCCAAGGTTAGTGATGTGGTGTCACTGGAATGTGAGAAGGATGGAGTCTCTGTAGGTCCATCCTTTGCTCTCCAGTGATTCCCCATTAAAGAACATACGTCCTGCCTAGCTTACTTCAGTCATTTCATTACTTGAGTGCCAGTTGAGGGCAGTTCATGATCAAATGTAAGGGTTATAGAGTTTCAAGGTTTAGTTTGGTCACTCATGCTTCCTGAGTGTCTTAGTCCTGCACAAAGTCAAGATTTGCTTAAAAATGAAATTGCAGAGCTTCAAAAATCTTTGGGTTCTGCTAAGAGCAATCATGAAAAATGAGCACTGGTGGAGGATATTGTTGGCCGTGTGAGTAAGGAGCAGTTGTGCAGTAACATGATTCAACTAATACCTGTTTTGATAGATTTTGCTCTTATGTTGCCATGTAATTGATGCAAAGATTGCCAAAGTGAGTCAACATGCCCCACTTTTGATGGTCAACTCAAACAACAGCCTAGGAATTGAAGGCCAAGGTAGAGCATGATGGCCAAGCCACAAAAATCAGTCAGATGTGTGTATGTGGATCCCTTGATGGGACTATCAGAGTATTCTTCTACTACTTTGCAGGCCTCCTACATTTTTAGAAAAACTTTCATGGAAGATGTTATTACTAAGGTTGATGTAACTCGTGATGGCCAATGCCCACTAAACCGGTAAGTTTCTCTATTCACTTACATGCAAATATTCATGCAGAGCACAAATCCATTTGTTACCAGAGTAATGATGGATGCAAAAGATCACATTCTAAAGCATCAACTGTTGGTTGATTACCATGATGGTAATCATGGATAATGGTGTGGCTGCCTTCCAGAACAGCTCAAAGATACCAAAAATCACTTACTGTGAATGTATATCCTTGTACCACTAGTAACCAATGTAGTGAGGTTTGCAAGCAAGTTCAGCACTGACATTCCAACTTTCTCAACTTTATTTTCATGAGCAGTGTCTAATATGTCCCACTTACATATACATACAATAAAGGCCAAAAGGGTCAGCCAACATGTAGGGGTCACTGCTGGTGGGTGGGTGATGCAGACTGAGAAGATAGGGGTTGCACTCAAGGTGGCTGATGATGGCTGATGAAATTTGGGCCTGGCCAACCAATGGAAGTTGGAACTGACTGAAGCACTACGAGTCAAAGTGTGGGTCACTGGCAAAAGCCAAGCAAAACCAACACAAAAGACAAAAGAGCAAGTGGTGCTGTGCTCTGCAGAACCTAGATGGCAGAAGATCTGAAATAGGTTTTTTTGGCAGGGCAAATACACCCAAGGATGAGTGCAGAGGGTTGGGGGTGTTCCTCCATCAGGAAATTAACCAAATACTATCCATGCTATTTATGGAACTTTCTGTCTAGTTTGACTACTATGGCTACTTCTGGCCACACCCAATATAAACTAAGTTTAGAATAGTAGTAGGGAGTCTCTATCCATTTATATAGTACCTGTGTCATGTTCATGTGTTCATCCCAAGTCCCCCTTCACTCCACATACTACTCCACTCAGTCATTCACTCACTCCACACCTACCCCACCTGCCCTCTACCCTTTGTGATTCTACTGACTCACATCAACCAGTCTATCACTTGGGAAACTGCTGTGCTATGTGCCAGGACACTTCATGAATTGCAGTCCCACCACCCAAGTAATATATTTCCCTTCACAGTATATGCTTCCCTTTTTTCTGGATTTTATGTATTGTACCAACCTTTTGCTTTTAGTTGCTTGATCACTGGCTCCTGGGATCATCATTGGCAGTGTTACCCTTACCTTACATTTTAGTCACTGTACATGGCATCCCAGTCCTCTGAGCACTACTGTCTGTCTTTGTCTTTAGTATATAGGTTGTTACTCAGTGTTGTATATACCTCAGTTTGAACATCAACTGAGATACCTCTCCAGCCTTCCCCTTAACCTTTCTGTCAAGCTCATACAAGGGTGTCATAGAACAGCATGCTAATGAAGAGAAGGTCTCCCATCACTTTTGGTAGTGGTCAGTCAATGTCACTCAGGTGCACCACCATTATATTGCACACCAGTTGCAATAGTATATCATTAGTATGTGTCAGTATCAGCCAGTATAAATCTGTCTTGACCCCTATCCCTATTCAACCAAGAGGAACCAGTCTTACCAAAAACCTAGCTAATAGCTGCTCACTTCTATGTATGTGCCCACTGCCCATAACTACCTGTACTCACAGAATCATAACAGTTCACTCATAATTAGGCACCATTCACCCTGCAAATGTGAAGTCCAAGTTTTCAACTTCAGCTTCAGTTAAGAGGGTCATGTGATGTGAACTATCATGTGCATCCACCTGAGGTATGCAACCATTGTCACCCAGTTACTGTGATCATCAAATGTCTGGCTCATCTGTGGGATCAACCTGCTCATTGCACTCACATGGCCTTACAATCAATCCTCTAGACCTGCAGAACCCCCTGCCTCCCCCCAGGACTCACAAGAAAGCTGCAGTATGGACAACAGAGGAGGAAGGTGCATTACTGGATTTCTTGGCCTCTCATCTTTCACAGGCTGGCAATGGGAACTTTAAGAAGGCTATGTGGAATGCCACAGCAGCCCACATGGCTCATAATTATCCACCAGGTCCAGATAACAGTGATAAGACAGCTGAATCATGTGAGTGGAAGTTCATGGCAGTAAGTCATTGTATCATTCTTTTTTTTTGCCTTGCTAACAATTATCCAGCTTAAAAAATCCTACTATGCCATTGCCAATCTTAAATTGGTGGCCTCTGGCTTTGCTTGTGATGATGGGCATGGTGTGGTGATCTCACTGGGCAGAGCCAATCTTTGGGATCAGTATGTAAAGGTAATGTAGTTTTTTTCTTGTCAGATCATCCACTAATATCTAGTCAGGCACACAAAGATGTGAAGCCATTTTTCAATTCTGGGTTCCCCCACTTCACCAGCATAGAGCTCCTTCTCCCCCCACATGGCCAAGGTCAGTTTATCTACTGGCCACATGCCACTACCACACCTTCTTCAACCATGACCTCTGCCTTCAATACTCCTGCCTCTACTGCACCCCCCACTGCTTCAACTATTCCTACCCCCCCCTCCCTCCCTCTCCCTCCTTGACATGATGCATGCTCTCAATGCTCACCATTATGAGGGCATGCAGTCTGTGGATCCAAACTTCATCCCCCCTTCCACACCATCAAGTTTTTTGTTGCATGCATCAGCCAGGTCATCATCACCATCATCAGCCATCACCAGCATCAGTCATGGAAAAAGGAAAGCTGAGTCCATTGTGATGTCCAAAGGTGGATCAAAGTGCTCTCAGCCCCTGTCAGCCAAAGCATGTGCTGAAGAAGATTGCAGTTCATTCATTGCCACCATCACCTCCAGGCTTGATAACTTCATGCACATGATCACTGCCCCATTGCCCCCACCACCCATTACCAATCCCCTTGTCAACACTGCCATGGACTACATGCCACAGCTCTTGACAGACAATTGGATCAACATCAGTGACTACTTCCTCAGCATGACCCAAGATGAAGTGAAATATTTTCCTCAAGCATCAGGAGCCAGTGAAGCAGATTTGGGTGCAGCATCAACTGATGAAGTACTGGGATGGGCAAAGATAGGTGTTTTTTTTTTTTTTTACAATATACAAATGTACCCCCCCCTTTATACAAATATGTACATAATAAAATGTACATGACTATGACTAGCTTCCTTTTGGCAATGGAAGTTATTTTTCTACATGAGTGTGAAACAATTGTAAGAACATATATTTGTACACCATGAAATCTGAATGTTCAGGCTCAGAGAAGGCCCCTAATTGTAAGCTGGTGCTGATAGTCAATCCACATCTCCTCTGCAATGTTGTCATGCCTATTATCAGCCCTTCTCCTCCCTGCAGCATCTGCTGGTCCATCACCAAGGCTTCCAATACCATCATCCTCTCCTATGTCTATGGCAAGTTCAGGGTCAAAGAACTCTTCTGGATCATAGCACTGTATGAAATTGTGGAGGGCACAGAGAGCAGCAGGTACTTGAGTTTGGGTGTGGATGCTATATTCAGGGGGAATTTGAAGAATCCTCCACCTGCATTTTATAACACCAAATATCCATTCAATGGCATTTCTAAGTCCAGCATGGCAAAGGTTGAATAACTCCTCTCAGTTTTGAGGTCTATAAAATAGAAGTTACAGGTACACTGAGCAGGATGGAATAGCAACTTACCTTAATCCAGCCTGGTGCCATTCTTTCAGATGGTAACAAACACCTCAATAGGGAACCAGAAGTGCATCACAGGTCCCAAACCCTGCATCTGCAAGAAGGTACTTCCAAGGTGGCATGTGCAAGTCATTCCTGTGTGCATCATGCCACATGGTTGCATCTGCAGTTGACCCATCAAAGCCAGTGAGGGCATATGTGAAGAAGAAGTCAGAATCACAGATGAAGAGACAGTTTTGAGATAGGTAGCCCTTCCAGTTCCTCATGTAAGGCTGGTCCTCAGCAGCAGTGAATGCTTGAATATGAGTGCCATCAACTGCACCAATACAATCCTGGAAAAATTGGAAGCATGGGTCACTAGTAATCATAGTTGATATGGGAGTGTTGTTGGTGGGGAATTGCACTTGGGATGCATAGAATTGTCCCCCAGAAAAGAAAGCCAACATTGCTTTGAAATATCTAAAAAATTGTGAGAAAAATATCAGACAGTCCAATGAACTC
>NW_026261172.1:0-17632 GCF_024613125.1 Pisolithus orientalis | reverse complement strand
TGTCAAGGGGCACCGACAAGCAGTATCCTCGAATTCCTTTCTATCGTTGCGGAGGAGGTGGAATCGGCTGATTTGGTGGGACCAAGGAAGTGAGCATAGCAGCTGGGCCCTCTCTCAGTTTGACAAAGATCAGCCTGCTGACGATGGCATTGTTATGTAGGATGCAAATGAAACAGACGCTTCTCGACGCGTCTCCGCTGGTCGTCCGAGCCGTCACCGGAACGATCTCTCAACCCCGTTCTCAAATCGTCGCTCGCGAAATAGAACCTGCGTTGAAATGTTTACAAGCATGGATGTCGATCCTTCGTTGCGGAGTGAGTAATAAGCGTAGCACTCGTTTGTTTGTGGTCGAACCCCCATTCATCTTGGTTCCCTTTCAGTGATATCACTCCTGTGATACCATTGCTGATATTGCTACTCAACCCTTCGACGCCGGATGCCGAACTAGACCCCGACATTTTTACGCCGGCTTCAGACACCTTACAAGAAATCATGTCCCGCTCTCCTCTGGTTGCTGGAGCAGGAACTGCAACGTTGACAGAACCACTACTCCTCTGGCTCGATATATGGGGAACCCGGATACTGCAATCGAGTACTTCATGTACGTTTACACACCTCACAAAGCCTGGGCAGGTGATCGATCATTCGTACGTCTAGCTGAACGTTTGGTCGAGGCATCTCATTCGTTGTGCAAGCTGATCACTACGCTCGGTGACCATTCCAACACCTATTTTGCCTCTAATATGACATCACATAAGCTCGTACCTGGCTCCCAGCAGACGAGGTCACATCTGATACAGGGCTTCCTCCGGGTGTTGTTGGGTTATACTGGGTTGCCTGGGTACTACGGTGTTGATGAGGAAGAGAGTGAGATGACGCTCGGGTTTTGGTATCTCTTACAAGAGTCTCTATGGAGTGTCGACTTCGATGAGGACGGCAGGGGCGAGGATGCGTCTTCATCACCATTGGCGGTAGAGGAGCAGAATCGGATGGCTGTGGTACATGCTGTTTACGCTGAACTTGTCAAGGTTCTACGGAGGAAAGTTGCGTGGCCTTCTCAAAACGTACTTACATCCTGGACGAAAGGTCTGTTGAATGAAGCTTGTAGTAGTCATTTCAATGGCTGACTCGCGATTATTATCAGATCAGGTGGAGAAGTTTCAGGTGTAAGTATTGCTTGCGATTTCAATAAGTGTCCTGACCGGTGATCAGGTATCGACGAGATGTTGGAGATACGCTTATAAATGCGTACGTCCTCGACGTTGGACATCGAGACATTCTCTGACCCAAAAACTAGATACTATATTCTCCGAAATGACATGCTCGCATATTACCTGAACGACATTCAAGAACGTCTCCTGCACTCAGCGGCGCAAAATGAATGGGAGGTATGCAATTGTATACGTCTTGAATGCGTGGATGCCTGGGATTGATGAACCCCAGGAAATCGAGGCAACTTTGCACTGCATTATGTCGGTCCAGGAAGCGTTGCCGCTAGAAGACAATCCTTTGGTGTCCCAGTTGTTTGGTTCGGAGGTCTTGGGCCATTTGCCTAGGGTTGGACAGGACAGGGTCCGACGAACGATGCTCGGTCTTATTGGTGAGTGTTTTTTTTTCTTCCTTGGAACCCTTTTTCTTATTCCCCTTCGTTCTCTTCTAGGCACATATGCATCATGGTTCACCACACAAAACAAGGCTGCTAGTCCCGCGTCTAGTCCTTCGCTACTAATGAACGCCATTTCGTACGTCGCTGCAGCCCTCCCAGAACCCTCTCTATGTCTCCCAGCTGCCAACTCCTTGCGTGATTTGTGCGATGCCAACCGTGTTGCGCTGGCACCGCACATTGGTGCATTTGGCGAATTACATGCGGGTTTAACTGGAATTCCGGTGAGTGCGCATGTGGACATGATGCTGTGGTGGAACGCCTGAAAACTGAGCGTAAACAGGATACGGAGAAGAGTAAGGTATTGCAGTCCATTGCCAGTGTTATCCAAGCACTCCCTCCGGAAGAAGAGATTCCGCCGATACTTGCCATCGTTAACCCAGTGGTTGAGAAGTTGGGACAGGCTCTTGGGTCTTCTTCACAGGTTCGTGTGCTCGCGCTATCTATTGGGCTTGTTCCTTACTTGCTATAGCTCCCAGAGGAAGCGCGTGCGGTAATGATACTTCAGCTCCAGACTCTTACAGGAGTATCCAAGGGTCTTACGCGGACCACGGACTCGTTACTTGTCCTTGAAGAGTCGTCTCCTGCTGATCAAGCTGAAGCGGAACGATTGCAGCGAGCTCGCAATGATTATCGTATGATGAAACTCCGAGAAGACATGTTCATTGCAATTAGGAGCACGATTGAGGTTTGGTCAGGGGATGCAAGCGTGAGCGATGTAAGGAATCGCGGTTTGCTTGCTGTTCCTTCCTGTGACACTAGACCAGGCACTCAGTGACCTCATCCGTTCCGTTACGTCTCTACCATCGGACACGACATTGCTGTCCCTGCCAGCTGGTCCGTTGTTGGGATTGATATGTATAGCATGTCAACGACACTTGACGGCTGTCTGGTTGTCACTTGCGAAATCGCTTATCATTCAACTCGATCCTCCACCTCCGATTGTGGCACCGACCATCAAGCCATGTCTGAATGCGGAAGCTATTGCAATTTTGTCTGACGCGCTTCCGGTGATACTGCAGACGTCATTGTCTATGCTGGGTCAACCTGGTGCATTAGAGTCGGTGCGTCACGTTGTTCGCATTTTTCCGTCATGATGGGTCGCCTCTGATACGACTGACAGAATCCAGATATCGTGCAAGCGTTCTTTGGCTGTTTGGACTCTGTGAGTGGTCGGTGTCTCAGGTTTTGGTGACGCACACTCAAGTTAGCGTGGCAAGGTTGCAAAACATTTCATCACGATATTTTATAGTTTGCCTCCAGGAGCGTTGGATGCTCTGATGCAATGTACGGTAAGGTCGCTTTCGATGCAGGAACGTTACTCGCTTGTGGCTACGTGCATGTTTCTGGTGGGTAATAATCCTAAATACAAGATTGGTCTAACACGGTATAGGAAACGCTCGTACGCCGAACTGCAAGTAGTGATGAGTTAGGAGACACAAGCACAGTGTTGGTCCACCAGTACGGTCAGCCAATTCTTCGAGCAGTGCTGTCCGGGTTTGCAGGCGTTGCCCCCCGATCTGCGACTGCCAACCTCATCGAGCTTCTTTCCACGATCGCGTCAAAGTACCCAGCTGAGACGAGAGAGTGGATGAATGGGATACTCTTTGCTGTATGCTTCTATATTTACATCAGTGTTGCGGAGTTAATTTTTCCGGTGGTAGGATGACTTTGTCGAGTCGAAAGCCACACCAGAGGCGAAACGGGCATTTGTGAAGGCTGTGATAGGGTTGGTTGACCTCATATCATTTTGGCGGCCGATCCTGACACGTTGGCTAACACAGATCGAGGTCACCGAAGAAGACCAGGGAAGCTGCGCAGCAGTTTGCGCTGATAGCCCGAGGCTTGGAGGGGACTAGTTTCGGGTATGCGTCAGTGACCATGTGAATGATGCACGGAACGCGACGGGATCGTGTCCTGTGTGCCTCAGAGTGTCGGCCGTCGATGTTTTCCCGTAGCGTGTGAATGTGTCTCCATAAATGGGTAGCCTGATGCGGAGATAGTAAAACAATGGCTGTGATTGGCTGAGTCACGTGTTTATATAATGCGCCGCTCCCGGTGAATTTCGCGCTTCACTCAAGAGACGAGCTTTGGCCGCCGTGTCCGACGATGCTGACACTCACCCGCACAGCTTGCGATGCCTGCGTGCGCCCCCTGCAGCGCCTGGCTGCTGGCTTGGCCACCGCTGCACCCAGAATTGGCGACACCAAAGTTCCCATGTCGTTGTTCGAAAAGAACGCCTATATCAACTACCAACGAATCGAGGACAACCTCACCATCGTCCGAGAAAGGTTCGTGGGGGTGGTACTACAGTGTGTAGCGCAATGACGACTGACCACGGTTTGACGGCTCAGGTTGCGTCGTCCTTTGACGCTGTCGGAGAAAATCGTATATGGTCATTTGGACGATCCTCATAACCAGGACATTCAGCGCGGTGTCAGCTACCTCAAGCTTCGTCCAGACGTACGTCTCTGTCTCGTCTCATTCCCGCCCTCAAACTCAGCCATCGTTCTTTTCCAGCGCGTAGCTTGTCAGGATGCGACTGCACAGGTATATTGCTTATCTCCAAACCTAATACAATAACAATACTGACGTCATTCAGATGGCCCTCCTCCAATTCATGTCGTCCGGAATGGACACAGCCGCCGTCCCTACCACTGTCCACTGCGACCACTTGATTGAGGCTCAGATCGGCGGTGTCAAGGATTTGCAACGAGCTATCGACATCAACAAGGAAGTGTACGACTTCTTGGCTACCGCTACTGCCAAGGTATTGTCGACGCCCTCTCTCATTTTAACGTTATACACAACCCTTTTTTCAACAGTACGGTCTCGGCTTCTGGAAACCTGGCTCCGGCATCATTCACCAGATCATCTTGGAGAACTATGCCTTCCCTGGTGGCCTCATGATCGGTACCGACTCGCATACACCCAACGCTGGTGGCCTTGGGATGGTGGCTTGTGGTGTCGGTGGTGCCGATGCTGTCGACGTCATGGCAGGTATTCCTTGGGAGCTTAAGTGCCCCAAGGTCATTGGCGTTAACCTGACCGGCAAGATTAGTGGATGGACGACTCCGAAGGGTATGGAACACGTTGTCTACTCGTAACTTCCGTGCTCATTATCATCATCATGCAGACGTCATCCTCAAGGTCGCAGGCATTCTCACTGTCAAGGGTGGAACTGGTGCCATCGTCGAGTATCGTGGTTCCGGTGTAGAGTCCCTCTCTTGCACAGGCATGGCTACCATTTGTAACATGGGCGCTGAGATTGGTGCTACAACTTCGCTTTTCCCCTTCAACCACCGTATGACCGATTATCTCAACGCTACCAAACGTCATGAGATTGCTCAGTATGCTCAACGCTTTGCACACAATCTCAAGGCCGACGAAGGGGCTGAATATGACCAAAACATTGAAATCGTGAGTCTGTCATAGAAGGTTCTAACTTCATTCACTCAGACCCTTCGACCGCGCAGAACTTGTCCGAGCTGGAGCCCCACATTAATGGTCCTTTCACTCCTGATCTTGCCACGCCTCTGTCCAAGTTTGCCGAGGAAGTCAAGAAGAACGAGTGGCCTGAGGAGCTCAAGGTTGCCCTCATCGGCTCTTGCACGAATTCCTCGTACGAAGACATGTCCCGTTCGGCTGCCATTGCTCAAGAGGCCGCTGACCATGGCTTGCAAGTCAAAAGCCAGTTCACTATCACCCCCGGCTCTGAGCAAGTCCGGGCCACCATTGAGCGTGATGGTCAAATAGGTGTCTTTGAGAACGTGGGAGGTCTTGTTCTTGCAAACGCTTGTGGTCCTTGCATCGGCCAATGGGACAGAAGGGACGTCAAGAAGGGCGAGCCCAACTCAAGTAGGCATTCATTTGATTGGCGTGGCAAACCTCTTTAACTCCACCATCTTTAGTCATTACCTCGTACAACCGCAACTTCACAGGCCGCAACGACGCTAACCCCGCTACTCATGCCTTCGTTGCTAGCCCCGATATTGTGACCGCCATGGCATTTGCCGGTGACCTCACCTTTAACCCCATGAAGGACACGCTGATCGGAGCCGATGGCAAGCCATTCAAGTTCTCGGACCCCTCAGGGTTTGAGCTCCCCCCTCAAGGATATGACCCTGGCCAGGATACTTTCCAGCCACCCCCCACGGACCGTGCCAGTGTCAATGTTGCCGTTGATCCCAAGAGCGACCGTCTCCAGCTTCTGCAGCCGTTCCAGCCATGGGATGGTAAGACTCCCACCGACCTTCCGATTTTGATCAAGGTCAAGGGCAAGTGCAGTAAGTGATCCTGACGTTATTCCCGATGTGTGCAGTAGTCTCACTGAACGTTACACAGCTACCGACCATATTAGTGCTGGTGGTCCCTGGCTCAAATACCGTGGTCACCTTCAGAACATCTCCCGTGCGTAGACCACTCCCTTGTTGACAGTGGAGATACGAATCTGAGTCTTTGTTAGAAAACCTTCTGATTGGTGCCATCAACTCTGAGAATGGTGAGGCTAACAAGGTTAAGAACCAGTTTACTGGCGAGTATGGTTCCGTCCCCCAAACCGCCGCAGACTACAAGTCCAAGGGCATCAAGTGGGTTGTTATCGGTGACCACAACTATGGAGAAGGTTCTTCTCGTGAGCACGCTGCTCTTGAGCCCCGGTACCTCGGTGGTCTCGCTGTCATCGTCCGCTCCTTCGCCCGTATCCACGAAACCAACTTGAAGAAGCAGGGTATGCTTGCCTTGACCTTCACCAACCCAGAAGATTACGACAAGATCCGTCCTGACGACAAAGTCGACATCCTGGGTCTTGAATCCTTTGCTCCAGCCAAGAACCTTACCCTCGTTGCTAAGCACGCAGATGGTACCAAGGATGTGAGTGTGACCTCCAAGGTTCGTAGCAAGAATGTCTTACTGACGTGTTTCCCAGGAAATTTCCCTCTCTCACTCCTTTAACGAGGGTCAAATTGAATGGTTCAAAGCTGGATCTGCTCTTAACTTGGTATGTGGATTTGCTTCTCCATTCCCGCTCGCGCTCACACCAATTCTGGTAGATGGCGGCCAGGGCCAAGCAGTAGTCGTAGAGCTGAATACGTGTGTGCACGACGCATTTGCGTTTCTTGTAGGATTTTGAAGGATGGCTTGCTTGCCCTATCTTTCGTGTCCGCGAAGCCCCAAATCCTATTGTATTCTCATTTCCCTGCTATTCCGCACCCGATTCAGGAATACCTGTATAATTACTAGTATCCGCTGACAATGCAACAAAAGTATCCCTAGTGTGGGGAGCATTTACGCTAGTAGGTAGTAGGTATCGTCGATGTGACAGTATCAAGAAACGTTCCCACTTCCAGAGGCTGTATGCCACGACTCCTTGCCCACACCACTCGCCTGAAAGCAAAAAGGGCTTGTAAGAACAAGTAGCCAGCTATCGAACAAGTCTAACGTACCCCTTCACTTGAGCGTCCCGTCTCTGTAGAATATGGCGCGAACGCGAGTGATGTCATAGGCAGCTCCACCGATGGAGTATTTATGGCATTCTCATAAACTCTCTTGTTGGCGTTTCTCAAATTCAGCCTCAAAATGAAAAAAAAAAAAAAAAAAAAAAAGTGAGACAAAGTTTGTCCAAGTCGTCAGTTTATATGCAGCACTCACGATACAAGGAGGGAATTAGCGTAGACTGGGGGTCATATGTCACGAGGTGAGTACAAGGGAAGGGAAGGGAATAATCTATGTAACTTACGACGTGTCTGTACAAGGATGGCTGCGGTAAAAGCGAGGCTGAGAGGTTGGGCTAGGGTCTAATAGAAGCACGCATATATCTTAGCCACTCCCTGAAATCTCCACAGAAAGTAGACTGACAAATACGAGGGCAATGATATCAACCAACCTATGATGCAAGATCAGTTCGATTTATGTCATGAACACCCCGAGAAAAGTGCGATTACACTGTAATTCCTCCCGTTGCAACAGCGAACACAAGAAGTCTATTGAGGATCAGGGTCGTTCTTCAGAGAGAAAGAAAGTTCCCTTGAGCACCACCAGATCTGCCAAAAAGTTAGGGTGACAAGATACGTACCTTAATGTGTGATCACGAGTCCTGTTAAGATACCAAGCCATGATGGAGGCTGAAAACGCATCTCCGATAATGAAAAGGATATTCGAGGTGATAATCAGGGTTCTATATTGTTCAAGGTAGGAGACCCATGTCGAACTTAGTACGCTAGATGGGCTCGGGTATCAGCCAAAGTGGTGAGCTGACGAGGGAGGCCATATACCTCAGTATACAGGCAATAATGCTGAGCGCTGGGAATCTTTTGTTAGTGGCAGCAGCGAGGTGTACCAAGTATACCTACTCGTTCGTGCAAGTGCCATAAAAATCTATCAAGATTCAAGGAGCATGAGTAGCAGTTACGACAGTCACTCGCCAACCTACCATGAAGATAACGATCCATAATTTGCTCGTAACTAAAATGTAAAGACCGTCAGCTCTAGCGTGATTGTCCAATGGAACGTCGAATTACACATCCATATTCTCCATGTGAAGTAACTGTTAAACGCTGATGTCAAAAACCGAAAAAAAAAAGGGGACACTAGCCAGTACTCACAAGTAAACGACTAAATCGATGAGGAACTGAAGTCTTTCGTTAGGCGGGGTACCGCCAACAAACGGGGAACTGAACATACTCCGATACAAAATGTGACCTGAAGAATAGATGGATGGGCATGACTCGACTGGTATTGCAGAACATGCGAAGAAAAAAAGTTACCGTAGTCAACCTTTGGAAAGCAAGAACTCAATCAGCATTCTCTGTCCAAGGGTGAGCGACGAGTGAGTACTGAACCACGTAGCAGATTGTAGTGCACGCTCATTGGCATAGTTGACGACGAGATAGTTATCCACGAGCCATATCGACAAAGCAACATGGATCGTTTCCAGTGTCCTAGAAACACGCAAACAAAAATATCATGAACGGGAGAGTATGTAGGCAGTACACAGGCACTGATATATGAAAAGGCGTACTGACAGCAATAACGCGACCTGCCACAGCCGACTAAGGGTCTGCCTTGAAACGAATCACACGGATAGAATGTCGTACTCACTGTCAATTTCAGGCCCCTCCGATCGTTGACATAGGTTTGAAAGTAGAAAAATGCTTGCAGACACGTAATACCATACAGGCTAAGATCCAAAAACACCCAGAAAGCAAGGTAAGAACTCCATCCTCAACCCCGTACCGACCTCGAGGCTCGAGCACTTACAGCGAGGCTAGACAGGTGCCGATGAGAGGCCCTCTTAAGAGCGAAGCTACAGACATGTGGTCACTGGAACGGGTTGTTCGTCGAGGAGTTCATGTAGAAAACCTCATGGAAGATGTTGGACAATGAGATTGCCGGGCCAGGCGTGGAACTATGGAAGGTCCGACTACGGACATGGTACACGATGCACACGTTCATCAAAAAGACAACATCGGGTATTATTTTGATAACAATAGCAAAGTACTACATACTGCAAGCTATCGGGGGTTATATAACTCATCGATGACGTTACAACAAGTCTTCCGACGCGAATGAGTGCACCGCCAAGTTATATACTAGAAATAACAACAGTACTAGAAAACCTCAAATCAATCTGATAACGGCAGCTCCGGAAGGGGCAGTGAACAGGGTCCAGCGATCTGCGCCAAAGCCCATCGCTTGGTGCTCGTAGTCTTGTGACATACGGGCAGGTTGCCCGAGATACGCATCTGATGGAGCATTCCTACTAAGCCTCTGTCTGGATTACACTTGGCGCCGCTCATATTGAGTGATCCGATCGAACGCTGCGTTCGACGCGAGCATAAACTGCCTGATTGCTCGCCTCAGAGGAGTCAAGCTGGGATTAGACTACCGTTTCGAAATGAGCGGGTATCGTTGAACATACGGAGATTCAAGGCGGAATGCACTTGTAGGAACCACTAAGCTACAGTTGTCCACACCCAAACTCTTTAACATTTCCCTTGGCTGGCAATATTTCTATACGTCCGCCCCTACACCACTTTCAGTGAAAGGTACATACGGCAGAATCATCTACTATGGTGACATGATCAGGAAACGTTTACACCTTCTAAAGCTGCATCCCGTGAGTCCTCGCTTATGCCATTATCCTGTCACAGCGAGGGGGTGAGCAGCGGTAGCCAGCCACCAACACGTACACATACCACGTCACTTAACTGTCCTGTCTCAACACAATTCGACCGTTGACCAGGTGGGGCCGCAAACACAATCGATCTCGTAGGCAACTCTACAGGGTTGAACAAGGCGTTTTCGTAAGCTTGCTGGTGGGCACTTCTCAAGTTCAGTCTCGAAATAAAGAATGGAGATGTGAGACGATGCCCGCAGACCATGTCGATTTGCACGCAATACTCACGAGGCAAGGAGGGAATTGGAGTACACTGGACATCAGTTGCAAATGTCATGAATTAGTCCTAGAGAATGGAGGTGACGCACGGCGTGTCTGGACAAACATGGATCCAACGAAGCCGAAGCCAAGAGGTTGGGTTACCACCTAATGGAAACATGTATCTCAGCCCCACCCTGCGATAATTGGACACGAGCAGACTGACGAACACAAGCATGAGGATATCAACCACCCTATAGCACAAGGTCAGTTCTATCAACGTTAAGAAAGCTTTGGAGAAAGGGCGATCACACTGTAATCCCTCCAGTTGCTACGACGAATGCAATGCACCTGGTGACTAACATGTTCGTTGGCTGCAGCCTTCAGAAAGAAAAAAAAAAAGGTCTCCCGTAAGCGTGCCACCTCTGTCAAATCCAAACACGCAAGATACTTCAGAGTATTGTCGCGACTCTTGCTAAGATGCCATGCCATGACGGATGCTGAAAAAGTATCCCCGATCAGGAAGAAAGAACTCGCGGCAAGGATCAGGCTTCTGTCACGTTCAAGGTAAGAGACCCATGTCGAACTCAGCACGCTAAATGTGTTCGGTGTTAGAATAGGTGGAAGCGAACAATAGGACTGCACACCTCAGCGTGCTGGCAGCAACACCGCCCGCTGGGCCATCTTTAGTGGGGACAAGGAAATACGAATGTGCACCCACCAATTCTTGCCAGAGCAACCGAAGTCTGCCAGAGGAGTACGAGTCAACAGCTAGTATAACAGTCACTCGGCCAACCCACCATGAAGAAAACAATCCACAATTTTCTCGTAACTGAAAATCGAGACTGTCAACTTTAGTTCCATAGTACATGAGGGGTCAAATTACACATCCATATTCTCCATGTGAAGTAGCTATCAAACCCTTAAATCAAATGTATCAGTCACAGAAGTCATAGTGCTCACAGGTAGACGAATGAATCGATGATGAACTGGAATCATTCGCTAGGCAGGTATCGGAAACAAAGGGAAGTTAGACGCACTCCGACACTATATGTAACCTAGAGTACGCGTGATAGCGTTCGTCAGGTTTCTAGAATACATAAGGAAAGAAATGATCACCATAACAAACCTGAAGGACTTGTCAGTGTCTCATTTCAAGACCCAGATGGGCTGGTTACAAACCACGTAGCAGATTGCAGTACGCGCTCGTTCCCATAGTTGTTTACCAGATAATAGTCCATTAGCCACATTGACAGAGCAACATGGATAGTTTCCAGTGTCCTAGAAAACAAAACTGGATGGGATCACGAGTGTATGCAGGTGAAAAAGCAAACGCGTGCTTACAGCAATAAGGCGACCTGCCGTTGGTTTGATCAATGTATGTTGGATGAGCGAAAACTTTGCAACTAGTACTTACCGTCAGTTTCAGGCCCAGTCGGTCGTTGGCATAGGCCTGGAAGTAAAATAATGCTTGCAGACACGTAGTGCCGTACAGGCTGTGGTTCCAGACACCGAAGGCAAGGTGAAAACGTTTTCAACGTGGTACAAGACGTCGAGTACTCACAACGAACCCAGGCAGGTGCCGATCAGGGGCCCTCTTACGAGTGAAACTGCTAGGTCTGACATGGCCACTTGGAGGGGATTGTTCGTGGGGTTTCAAGGAAACTCGCCCAATGAAATGAGTTAAAGAGAGAATGCCAGGCTGGTCTGGGCCGTCCGGCCGATACGACTACGGTATAAACGTACGTAAGGCACAGAAATGGAACGCTCGAACCCTGGATCCAGGTACGGTTCCTACGGAGTGAGTGCTCATCATGAGTTCGCTCGAGTTGGCCACCACACTCGCTTGATGTCGCTTCGAACCGCTGACCTTATATCCAAAATCTGGGTAAGTGTGGCTCTCACTCCGTCTTCCCCACTAACTTATTTTCTAGAAATACTTCGAGCACCTAAACCCTTGACCATTGACCGTTTGCTTATTGATCCCCCCCCCAATACAATGATGCTAAAAGGTGTGTAGGAACATCATAAATTATTGTGGGTGACATGATCTGGACCTTTGGAAATATTTACGCATTCCAAGGCCATATGTCACCAGTCCTTGGGCGGTTTTCCTGAGAGAATAAGAGTATGAGCAGCAGCCAGCTACCAACACGCGCACATATCGCTTCAACTAATTAGTCTCTTCACAATTCGACCGTTGATTAGGTGGGGGGGCGAACGCGATCGATCTGGTAGGCAGCTCCACCGGTACTTGCAAGGCTTCCTCATAGGCTCGCTTGTTGGCATTTCTCAAGTTCAACCTTGAAAAAAAGTGACATAATGTTTGTGGCACTCCTCGCTATGTATACAAGACTCACGATGCAAGGATGGAATTGGTGCGGACTGGATATCAACTAAACATGTCATAAATTATGGTAGGGCGACGGAAGCTACGTACTGCGTGTCTGGACGAACATAGGTCCAACAAACGCGAGACTAAGAGGTTGGGTTAACATCTGTTGAGAGCATGCATCTTAACCCCTCCATGAGATGATATCGCACAGACGAAGACTGACCAACACGAGGCCGACGATATCAACCAACCTATAACGCAAGGTCAGTTCTACTGACGTACAGAAAACTTTGGAGAAAGGGCGATTACACAGTAATTCCTCCCGTCGCTACAGCGAATACAATAAGCCTATTCACTAGTAGGTTCGTTCGAGGCGGACTTTAGAGAAAGAGGGTTCCCTGAGCACCGCTAGGCCTGCCAAAGTCAGATACAGCATACCTCAATCCGTGATCGCGACTCTTATTAAGGTGCCAAGCCATGATGGAGAATGACAAAGCGTCCCCCAAAATGAAAAGGGTATTCCCAAGTATCACGCCTCTGCCACGTTCAAGGTAAGAGTCCCAGGTTGGACTCAGCATGCTGGATGCGCTCAGCGTTGGAAGATTTGGACAGGGGTAATGGGGCTACGTACCTTAGTATACTGCCGACGAAGCCAGTCGCTGGGCCATCTTTTAGTGGGAGCTTTGATGTGTCAAGTATACCTACCCGCTTGCGCAAGTCCAATGGGAACCTATAGAAGGAGCATGAGGTAGTAGTTATAATAGTCGCTAGGTCAGCCCACCATGAAGAAAGCAATCCATAGTTTCCCCGTGACTGAAAAGTGAGACTGTCAACTGTAGCTTAATAGTACGTGAGGAGTCAAATTACACATGCATATTCTCCATATGAAATAGCTGTTCAACTCTTACATCAAAACAGAGCTTCAGTCACGGAAGTCAAAGTACTCACAGGTACACGATTAAACCGATGATGAACTGGAATCATTTGTCAGGCGGGCATCGCCAACGTAGGGGAGTTACACGTACTCCGATACTCCATGTGACCTAGGGCACGGATGATAGGATTTGTCAAAATTCCATGATGCATAAGTATAATTACCATGGTCACCCTTGGAGGAATAATCAGTGTCTTGTGAGTCAACTGGTTCAAGTCCTCAAGGGGCTGGTTACAAACCACGTAGTAGATTCCAATACTTGCTCGTTCCCGTAGTTGGCGACGAAATAATAGTCCATTAGCCACATTGTCAGAACAACATGAGCAGTTTCCAGTGTCCTGAAACAAACGTGGATGGGATCATGGAATCATGCGGGCAGAAATGCAAGCCTGTACTTACAGCAATGACACGACCTTCTCATGTGTACGTTGGATGAGTGAGAAGATACAACATTCTCCTTACCGTCAATTTCAGGCTCGTTCGGTCGTTCACGTAGGTCTGGAAGTAAAAGCATGCCTGCAGACAAGTAATGCCGTACAGGCTAAGATCCACAGACACCAAAAGCCAAGTAAAAACATTCTCGACCTGGCACAAAACGCCGAGTGCTCACCATAAGCTTAGGCACGTGCCAATTAGGGGTCCCCTTGCGAGCGAAATTACTAAAGTAGACATGGCCACTTTGAGGGTCGTTCTCCGAGCCAAATGGAAAGAAAGAGTTGAGAATGCCAGCGTCTGGTGTAGGCGATAGTGCTTGAATTATGAAGTCAGGCAACGCCTGTCACCAGTGTGGTGGGACTGAGGCCCATCAGAGAGTGTCAGAGTCTCTGCACTGTACTAGTCTGCTCCTAGCACTTAGTATGATAGTGGCTTTCCATCACGCCAGATAATACGTAAGGCCACAGCACCAAACCAGTGCGCTCTTCCTTCGGCTAGTTACAATCAGTACGTATATAGCAACTACTTAAAGCACGACAGATGCCATCGAGAAACTGTCTCTGGATGGATGTAATCCCAAGCTTATTGTTTGTTGCACACAGCGATCAGCACAGTTCAACTGGCTGGAAGATTGTCCCCTCGGGCCACCTTCGTTCTGTCAAGCAGCAACCTCAGGAGCTGTGTGCCATGACTCGGTAGATTTCGTGCTACCACTGGTACGCTGCTGAAATACACCGTCATAAGCTTAACATAACTGAAATGGAATACAGACACATGAGACCTTACACTTCGTTGCAGAGCTGCGCCTCCGCGGATGTCAGATTGTTGAGCAAATCGTATGGAATTTTGGGGAAGCTCTATCGGAACGCTTCGTCGGTCACCACAGTCGTGAAGTACGCGGTTATGGGACTTCCTTGCGTTTAGCCTGCTCAGGTCAGCGACACGGGTTCGTGAAATATAACATGCGTGCACTCACGACGCCAGAAGCGAGTTTGAGTAAACTAGGAGTATGTTTAAAAAAATAACCTGGAAAGCCATTTGCCAAGTGATATTTACGCACGGCGGGTTTGAATGAGGATTGCACTGGTGAATGCCAAACTCTCGCTCTGGACTATTATCTGCTCCCATGCTAAGTCTTCGAAGAAGTAAGGTATTTTAACAGCGTGATACCCACCAAAACGAGAGCAATTATATCGACGAACCTGGAAGACGATTCATTTAGTTTAATTTGAATACATTACATCACTACTTACACTGCAATTGCACCTGTTGCGACGACGAAAATCAAGATCCGATTGATTAGTGTATGGGTGCTGTGTGGCTGTAGAGTCAATATCACTCTAGTCCCGCCCAAGTAAGTAGTTTACCTCCGAAGTCCGTTGCGATTCTTCTCGAGATAATATGCCATCATGCAAGCGGAGAAAAAGTCACCAAAGAGGAAAAGTGCATTTCCCGCCAGGAACAATCTTTTCGATCGAACGAGGTATGAGTTCCAAGTACCACTTAGGACGCTGTGGATATTAAGTGAGCTTGCAATGCACACGGACGGATCGCCCCTGTATCACCTCCAAACAGATGGTACTATACTGATGACTGGTGTGCAGTCAATCATATTGTGGTATCATGAGAATCGATCCACATACTGGTCCGTGATACAGCGATGAATATCTGGCAAATGATGCCTTAGCAGAAGCATGAGTGGATTGGATATTCATTACCATGAAGATTACGATCCACACTCTCTTGGTAACTGCGAAAGAAGCCTGTAAACCTTGAATGGCCCCGCTACATCTTCGAGAAAACTCACATGCCCATATTCTCCAGGTGAAATACCTTGTTGTACGTGAGGACTATTAACTAATATCACGGGCATCAACTCACAGGTAAGCAACGAAATCGGTCGTGAACTCCGAGGTAAATCAGTGTACAGTCAGCACAGCATAAGTCAAACTCACCACTACGATATACATGACCTAGGAGTTTACAGTGAAGTTCGCGTTGTCTGACTTGCACTGCAGTAACTTACCATGCTGACCCTTGTTATGGGGTCCGAGTGAGCTCGCGGACTCATTGTAAAGTTCAAGCGTACAAACCAGGTTGCAGATTGTAATACTTGTACCTGGCCATAGTGCGCGATCAGGTAATAATCCATCACCGACACGGACAACACGGCATGAGCCGTCTCGAGAATGCTGCCCTAAAAGATGAACGCTGTGTCCATCAAGCAAGGCAGAACGTACACCAATAGCGCAACCTACATAATAAGGGCCTCAGCAGCCCGTGCAGAAATGCCAAGCACTGGGGGATTAGGGACGTACGACTAATTTCAGGCCCATCCGATCATCCACATACGTCTGGAAATAGAAGAATGTTTGTAGGAACGTAACGCCATACAATCTAGACAACGCAAACATTTGCCGGTCTGTGTCGTCAGACATGAAGGGAGAGCTCAATTGCTAACTCACACAAGCCCAACTAGAGTCCCAATTAACGGTCCTCTAATAAGCGATTCCACAGTTTCGGCCTCCTGAGACATTTCGGGTAGGTACTGGATGTGTTATATCCGTCAGAGGGTGGACTGGGTGGTGTAAGTGTGTCGCAAGTGTAAAGGCTGGGACAGGACATGTAGGATGTTCACTACTGGCACTCATCAGCGCCGGGTGTTGCACAATCACATCGCCAAACTATTATTAACTGATGGAACGCTTTGAGGTATCGTATCAATAGCTGTGCTCTCAGAGACTTGTCAGTAAGTAGTGCATTGGCACTAAATTGCCGCTGAAGAGCTGACCGCGGTGCCACGTACGATTTAGATGTCACTTGGACGGAAGCATTTCCTATCCATAGTCCAAACCGTCTGGTGCTTCCAACACCTAATCAGGCTATCGACTCCGTATCCGACAGCCTTAGGGTAGGTGGGTACTGCTTTGCATAGCATTGTGAGCCACCGCAAAGATAAACCGGAGAAGCCAACAGTGCGATGGATGAGTCAGCATTAGACCCGCGAGCCACGGGAACCGGACCACATGCTTGGAGTACTGAGCGCGGACGTACAAACGATTGGGTGTTTTACTGAGTTCACTGGTAAGGGTTACCGGTAAGATTTGACTCGATAACGATGTCTGAAGTATACCATAATATGATTGATCGCATACCAGCCATTAATATTGCGACGGCCCGTAAGAACCCCTTTTTAGTGTGGCAGTGCAACTGAACGGTGAAGCCATGACGAGAATCCCTGCAGGATAGCCCAAGCTCTAAGTTCGTCATGTGCACCCCGTGTTGAAGAGTAACTGACCTTATGTAGTAAGGTAAGGAAGACCCTCATTTAATTGTCATGTGTTACAATTCATTCCCGCCGCAATAGCACATTGGTTGACGGTCAGACTTCTTGCAGGGGCGGGAATACTTATTCCCGACCCTACATCACGATGTACCCCTTTCAAACTTTGTAAGCAAACTATGCACTTAAGTATATACGCACACTCCAGCATTTCCGTCATTATTTCTCTCCGTCACCACGGACACCATTATGGGCACTACTGCAGCCACTCAGAGTATCTATTACCATTGCAGTACGATCTCTTCTTCACTTCGACTGCGACGGTTTTGATGAGCCTATCAGCTGCAACACTCGCGCTTTCGTTCTGGGACTTCCTAATGACGTTCGGAGATGAAGTCCATTATATTTGGCCGTTAGGATTCGATGCTTCCTGCGTTCACAGAGTGCTCATCAGCCAACGCTCACAGGATGAAAAGACGCACGTTCAAATGGCTTTACATGTTCCATCGCCATTTCCTATTGGTTACTCATATGTGCGTCGCGTGATTGTGTCTTATGGCGCTTTACCAAACCACAATATGGATGGTGTAACAGAACGTGCCAGATCC
>NW_026261171.1:0-17657 GCF_024613125.1 Pisolithus orientalis | reverse complement strand
GTCGACTTGCTGTGGACACGTTGCAGGTGCCACTGCTGGAGGCCGGGAGCACGGCTAGATGCTTACATAATACGCAGTCACGCCTTCTTCAATATCGAATGCTTATGTAATGACGAGAAATTCGACTCCTTCATGCTCGCGTTGAAGAGAACGTCGATGGCAAGTCTACGAACGATTTCGCTATGCAGCGGGAGCCGTAGTACATCGCAGAATCAGATCATAGCTCTTGGACGAAGGCCCCAGTCATTGATCGAGTTCAGTCCAGCAGTAAGGACTCAGCTTTAGCTCGTGGTTGGCTCTCGCAATTCATAATACACGAATTCCGCATTTCAACGAGCCTGCCTACTGCTTCGGCTAGGCGCAGGGCGGGGCGTGGGCCTTCTTGGTCTGTTGGCTGGTTTCGAAAATTTCCACCAACGATGTCAACGCGATGTCAACGACGAGATCGTCGCCGCCACGTATTATTCCCCATCGATCCTATACCCTTCCACTCATAACGCCGCTCTCCTCGCAGGTCGGTGGGCACGCAGCGCTGCAAACAACAGAGGCGGGTTCGCTGCTCCTCAAACTAGCCCTCCATCCTACACAATTGGCGTTCTACCAGCTCGTTCGCGATGGCGTATCGCTAGACATCGACGCCACGACGGTGGCGAAATAACGAGCATCGTTATAACGGCATGCTACAGAGCGAACAAGTTGGACGCCACGGATTCGGCGATGAGGTTCAAAGTATTATGCGCTTTAAATTGCTTCCAGAGGTGAGAACGGGGCGGGGATATTATGGCAGAAATTATATGCTCAATGTTTACTTACAGTTCATTTTTAAAGGCACCGGAGGTAAACCATGCATTGATCCACAGGACGATCATGCTCGCATCTCTTCTCCCTCTCGGCACCTTCACACACGCCTGGCATGCCGCCATCGCACAGGTGTCTTATTCGAACAATGTCTGCTCTCCTCGCGGATTTACTTGGGTGCCGCAAGTATTGGCTAACGAGGTCATTTCTCCTCTGGTCTCCCAGCCCCATGCGCTTTTGCTTGTCGCGGGCGGAACAATACTCGCTCCCTGATACGACACAATTCACGGGAACCGGTCGATTGACTCGCCGTTCCTGATGACACTAGGTAAGTGAATCCTACCGTCAAGCCAAAGCAGAACTTGTTCATGCTCAATCTTGACTGATGCCAACCTAGCGTAGCACCAAGGTAATATTATTCTTCAGTGTTTTCGCAGAGACAATCTCTTATGGGGATTCAATTAAGTCTTCCACCGAAGTTTGCAAGGTTAGACTGAGTCCACTGTCGCTGGCTGCTCCGCTCTGCACGCTCTTGACAAATCCAACCGCCCTTCCCAGGAGTGGTTACCTCGCTTTTGGTCTCCGCCATTGCCATCCTGTAAAACCAACTGCGTCGATTACGAAAATTGCCTGAAAGGGAAGGAAGCTGCCCTTGGGCGAACTCTGACCTCTTGGTGTGGCTTGGGATGTTCTCGTATGCTATCGGAACGTGGGGTCATACAACGACTACATCAATGAGGTAATGATTGACCTATCTGGGAATAGCCCACGGCATATTTGGCTTCAACGAAGCCGTGGAGGAAACCGCCGAGCTTGTAAAGTTCGCAAGTATCGATGGCGTCGCTAGAGTGAGACAGCACCCTAATGCTGAGAAACCTCTTCCTCGATTCGCGAAGGTGATGAAGGCTGACAGCATGACTTCTTCGCGGTCACAGTACGTCACGGCGGGATACTCTCAAACCGAGATTGATGAGCTGTATGGAGAAGTGTGCATCGTTGCGAGCTCGGACAAGCCAACAAAGCGGGTCGTCTGCAAGGTGGATAATGTGGAAGTCTATACCTAGCCAGATACGAGTGGGTCGGTTTGCATATGAAGTATTAAAGAACTCAGGATTGCAAAATATGACTTCTGTAGCAGGGGAAGTGAATGGACGCCTTCGGATAAGCCACGAACTCTCTAACCAGTAATGACTATGCTATCTATGCTAGTAAGTAAAAAGGCAAGGGGCGAAACCTTAGTTGTAGAGCTCCGGAGTAGTCGTACTCCCGACTGGAAATGCTTTGAATGGAAGGTTATGAGATCAGAAGGGCCTCCGTTGTGAGCCCATACGGTGTCTGCACAGCAGTTGCACTAGGAGAGTGCGTGACTTTTTCCGTGCGTGTAGTGATGTAAGTGGTTGAACTTCAACCCGTCGAGAACATATCTTTCACACCTGCTAATTGCCTATGCGCTACTTGCAGTATGATGTGTCAAGATAAACGATCAAGTGTCGGACACATAGTGGTCAACTCGAAGAAGCCCGCGGACAATCTGGGTCGGTTATGTACTTCAAACTGGGTAAGGCGTTGGAGGCACCTCCGCCATCGCTGTGAGAGCAGCGCGCAGCCGCACAATGTCGAGATCCTTTGCTGGTGAGATGATCAATGCATGAATAAAGATCGAGGGATTGATATCAGGAGCAGGTAGGTAGGCCGGAAGCATGGGAATAGGGAGCTCATCCTACATGGGGGAACGAAGGAGGTGGTTGAGCGGAGTAAGGCAGGGAAATTTGCAAGGGGTACTTACCTCGGCCCGTTCGAGGTATCCCACCACCCATACGTGGCTTTTGCGTTGTAAGGCCCAATTGTGATCTACGTTGGGATTCTTTGAACGTTCGCTTGGAGGACTACAAACGGAGTGCATGGCTTCCAGGTCGAGGCAGAGAGTCGCGTCTACAAGCAATGCACTGGAAGCATCGTGCAAGAGCACGAGCGCAGATTCAGGGTCATAAGTTAGCATCCTGCAGGAGCAGACGTGAATTAGATGCAGGTAATGCAGTAAGGAGTGTACCTGCCCGCAACTCTCAACTTCCTGCCAACGTCGTGTTCAGTGATAGCATCGAGCATCATCACAGTCGCATGTTCAACCTGCTGAGGCATTGTAGATCGTCGCCGGCGAGATTTCCCGTGGTTTGCAATGAACTGACAGAACCGCAGACAACAAACGTCCTCGAGTCGATAACAGTCTGATAGTAGGAATTCACGAATGGCTGTGTCACGTCCGAAACTCATATCCACCCCACAGCGTTTCAATCGTTCTCAGGTAAAATCCAATCGTTCAGACGTGCCTTGCTCATTCCTGGACCTCCATCGATACCAGTGGCACACCATGAAAAGCCTTTGCGATGCACGAGCCGAGCTCCTTCGCCTGCAACACAGGGAGTCGGAACTTCTCCAGGAGATCGTGGTCGTCCGCAAGGCTGTAGCAAACCAGAAAGTTGTAATCGATGAGCTGATCAAAGCAAGCGCCGTCCCGTTCATCGATCGCCTTCCAAACGAGTTGCTTATACAGATATTCCTCCTCATCAAACTTGACCGGGAACGTCTGGCTAGAGTCTCACGCCGTTGGAGGGCCATAGTCATGGACATTCCTGGTATCTGGAGCGAGATCGACTTGGAATACTACTGGCTTCGCAAGTGCCCGGCGTTGAAGTTACATTTGGAAAGAAGCCGTCAAACCCCCCTCGCCATCCTCGACGCATATGACTTGCGAGAACTAGAAGTTGTTTTGCCTCATGCGAACCGTTTTCATACTCTGGAGATTATTGGTAACACAGAGAACATCCTCAGCAGAATCTCCCGCGTAAAATTTCCTTCTCTGCAGTACCTTAGCGTAGATGGACGAGGGGAGTCGGTTGATATCCTGCCAAGGATTCAATCATGTGTCCCTGCCCTCAAGCATCTAGAATTGCTTGGATGGCGCGGACCCTCATCCGTTTCTCAAATTATTGCAGCCGAATCATTGGAGGAGCTGTCTCTCAGGGAAATTGCAAGTGACTGGAAGTTCAAGAATGACAGCATGCACTTTCCTTCGCTTCAGCGCCTCACGCTGGATGTCAGATCTCCTATATCTTTCTTGGAATCTATTATAGCTCCTAAGCTCGTGTCCTTTTGCTATACTGCAGCATATTGCGACGACCCGATCCCCACCAAGTTTGGCGAAAATTGGTCGAAATTCAACAATGTCTCCCGCCTCACTTTCACTTTACCCAGGTTTCAAATAGCGAGTGAGGAGACCTTGCTTTTGTCCAGGAGTCTCTGCCATATATTTCGTGGTATACGTTACGCAGACATTCAAGGGGATTACGTGTCGATGCTGTTCTCCCCTTGTATGGACGGCCGAAGTCCTCTTGATAACTGGACATGCCTCGAAACCCTGGACATACGAGACTTCACTTTCAGTTCACTCAGGTCGTTCAAATGTATAGTAACTTGGTTCACGAAGCGGAGGAACTTGGGCAAACGGAAATTGCATTTCAAACTCATGCAGGAACACGACACCGATGATCTGGTGATGCTGAACGCTTCCAACGCCCTCTACCAAACGTTGCAGGATTGTTGTGCGTCAGTGGTGTTCGATCGTGTTGCGGTATCTTGTTAGTTGTATCTTTCTTTGTCTGTAGGTTCGCTGTCATTGGTGAGCAGGTCTACTTTGCGTATTTCAGTACTGGTGTTAACATGTTGTTTCCCTCGCAGAGTTGGCCAACTTGCTGGACTGCGGATATCTAACTTGGCATCCTCGTAGGCGGCAAGTGGTACATAGAATGCTACGTTCCCTTCCAAGTATCCAAAAGTCAGAGTTCGTGTTGTATTGGTCCTCGGGTTCTGAATGGCATAGGATCCCTTGTGAGGTCAGCTAGGCTATAAGTCCATCCGGGGTTGAGTCAATTCCTGCACGCTATCTAGTACGGGTCTTAAAAAGCTCTTTTCCATGTCTGACAATATCAAGCTGAGGCTGGCCTCTAATTTGAACACCGCCTCAAAAATCTCAACCACCCTGTGTGCTGCACCCCTCAATCTGTGGGGACATTTGCAGCTTTAGAACTTTACATATCCTATATCCAAGCACGACATTGAAGCTCGCTACCTCGGTCTACCGTGTTGAGCTGGCAAGGCACCTCACCGCAGTGGATATTGACCACGCCTCGCGTGAGGTCGATATGCGGTCTCACCCTCGATCGTATCTTGTCGTCAACTCATTGCCAGGGGCTGAGAAGGCTGAAAGCATCACTGAATTTCCGGGATCTGGCTCTTCAAGTGAAAGGACGGTGTAGCAAATGCCCGCGAGCCATCTATGGACGACCTGAGTGAAAATTCGCCTCTCAATTGTCTTATACATCACGCGAACGATGATGGACTGACTTACGGCCCCAGGCGACCAACGAGGGGAATTAGTACAAAAAGGGGAAAGGGAAGCGTCAGCCACGTACGCAAGAAAATCGCCCGCTTGTCGATTTGATCGACTAGAAAGTTGTCGGAGAAGTTATAAGAGATTCTCGTCGTCCATAGCACATCAGTGAGAACAGATCTCCAACGTAGTTCCAGTAGGTGTTATCCTGAACTTTCCGGAGGCTTTGTCATAACAAGTAAACCAACAGAAACAGCACGAAAAGAAAAACGACCGATACAAAACGAAAGACAAACCAACCGTAAAAACAAATGGCTGAGCCCAACCCCCATACACGTCAAAGGATTTCCAATACTTTCGCCAGAACGTTCTTGCAAGTGATGTGGGTTTCGAGCCCCGAAACAACAATTTCGTTCTCCGCAGCGACCCTCTTGTACTCTCCATCCGGCTGCTGTACAAGAAGCAATGCGTTGAACGGCTGTCCGAGGCGAGCAATCGTCTGTAGCGCCCGAGTATAGTCATCAACATGAGGC
Organism: Pisolithus orientalis; assembly: GCF_024613125.1. Classification (NCBI taxonomy): domain Eukaryota; kingdom Fungi; phylum Basidiomycota; class Agaricomycetes; order Boletales; family Pisolithaceae; genus Pisolithus; species Pisolithus orientalis. Next base: position 11,939 of record NW_026261171.1, on the reverse strand, counting down.
ACGGTGATGGGTGATGGCGAAGGCGGCCCAACCACATCTGATTTAGCGTCGTGATAAACCGAGTCGGTGTCAGTACCAGACTCGGGGTCATCCTCCCAGACAATCTGTGATGGCACAACTTCGTCCGATCCAGGGCCAGCATCCAAATCTGACTCAGAGTCAGTATCAGACTCCGAGTCACCTCCCCAGGGAATCCCACTACTCGGGCCCCGGATATGACGAATCCACGGATGCGCGAAGACAATTTTTTTGGGCTCGTGCAACGGGAGATCATCGGCGGTTGTGAACACTACAGTTCCAAGCCCCGATACCCTAGCACGATATGACTTCTCATTTCCTTTGCGTGGCTTCTCGAGACTTTTCACAGGGAAGACGATGCATGGAAGATGTAGACGTCGGGCTGCAAAACGAGCAGGGGACAGACGGTTGATCTTATTGCATATTCTCTGTGCTTCTTTCCAGGGCAACTTGTCACGTAACTTCGAGACGCGAGCTTCCATTTCTTCCCCTTCGAGTGACGGAGGATTGTAAGGAATTTGGTGGTAAACAGAAATGGAAGCTGGGAGACAACTGTTGTATGTCGATGATTTTCCTGACCACGCAAGTACCGTAACCTCGCCAGAGCGGGCCACAATCTCCTCCAGAAGGTGTCCGAGAGCATCGGGTCCTTCGCCGTAGTGGGGCCTGATATCGGACTTGAATATTCCGATAAGAGAGTATGCGACGTCTTCCTCGACCGTCGCACTGCGCGTCGAAGCGAGACGAAGTTTCTCGTGCACCCCAAGATCGTCTGGGGAGAACGTAACGATAGTTCCACGGGGTAACTTGATCGCATCTGCCAGCTCTTGCATGATCTCCAGAGATTCCTTGTGATTTGCACTGGTATCACCAAGGTATAATTCCCACTCGGAATCATAGAAAAACATAACTTTCGGTGCGAGAAGCTCTTGTAAAGTCCATGCCCGTGTCATCCATAAACTATGCGTAAGGTCTCCAGGCTTGGACGGATATCCTACGCCGGCAAGAAATACGAGCGTGGCTGCCGAATTCGCATACCATTTGTACATAGATGTGAGAGATTGATTGAGGATGGAGCTCGTAGTCTTGTCGATACAACACGTATCGGACCACGCCCAATTATAACCAAGTCTGCGAGTCTCCTTGCAAAAACTGCGCAACTTCTCGTTCAGAGGCATGTCGGGGAGGTTCCACACAGATTTGGCTACGTTGACGTCCTGGAATAATGGCTCGTTCCCCTGCCATGCATGAGAGAACATGACGTATCCGAAAAATTTCGCAACCACGCGTAGGATCCGCAGGTTGTCCACCTCCTTCATCATAGATGAAACAAGCTCTTTAAACGACGGATCAGCCTTGAAGATGCGGATCCGCTCGGGACCGTCACAAAGGCGACCAGTAGTGACATCGATGACGACAAGGGGACAGCTTTTGAGGATCTGGCGGATGATAGGATCAATAGCGGCGATTGTCTCGGATGGAGAAACATAGCTCTTGCGCAGCTCTGTGAAACCGCCATTGGTAAGTATTAAATTCATGGAGGAGGTACATACCCCTGGTTGAAGGGTCATGGGACTCTTCGATCACTTGCAGCATAGACCCAAAAGCATCAATCGCTTCGTCATACCTCTTCGCTCCATGGAGCGCCGCATGCTTGGCCTCGTAGCCCCAAGGGCAGGAGGCATCCACCTTTACCGCCTACACAGTAATTGTAGGGAACCGACTCGTATAAGAAGGGTATCATGCGTACGTCGTTCGCATCCTGCAGTGCGTCCTCCCACAAGCCTCTTGCCACCCGAGCTCTGCTCCGGTTGATAAACAGACTTGCGGGACTTGAAAGACCCAGGGGCAATGGAGCAGGGTAGTGTGTTCCTGCGCCGTTATGTTCTCCAGATCTGATGGCTTCATTACCAACATGTTCAAGTGTGGAAGCGCATTTTTCGGTGAAGGCTGACGATCGATATGGACGTGCACGTCAACCAGACTAGCAACTACAAGACGCACCTGAAAGCCAGTCCGCATTTGCTTTGCTCCTCAGGGTCTCCTCATCCGAAGTCCTAATGATGCTGATGAGAATTTCCATGGCTTCTGCTGCACGTTCTTCAGCATAGAGTGTTTCACATAGTCGCTGCTGGGAAGTAATGTCCGGCCCATCGAAACTCCACCCAAAAATCTTCATGGATGATTAGATTAATAGGTAGTGACGGAAGAAGACCTACGAGCGAAATCGTCAGTAGCGGAGGACATTGTTTATAGCTGGGGGCTAAGCTTTTCGCACGCTCGATCGTTGGTATCGCACGTCCATAGTTTCCATTTTTCATGTACATAACTCCAAGGATCTGTGGAATATATCAGCAGTAATGCTTACATATACGTTTGCAAGACCGTCATGCGTGAGGTACGCACCTGGGTATGAAGGTAGGTGGCGTCGTCGTCGCCGTCCTTGTTTGCTCTCGTAGCGAGATACTCTATGCGCGTTATTGCCTCTTCTTGATTTCCGGATTCGAACACAAGGATAGCCTGATTAGAACGTAGATTAATTCTGATAACAATCTAGATCACCTCGCGCACCTTCAGTAGTAAAAGAAATTTGATCTCGTTCAGCCCGCAATCATGAAAGGCGAGATCGAATGTGCACAATGCACCCTCTGAGTCGCCCTGGCCAAGTAGAGCAATCGCCATCGCGACGTGGCCAAAAGGTGATGTCTGAACCCGGAGGGACTTCAGGTGCATGTGAGCAAATATGCGTATGGAGTAGAGAGCCTAAAGCAGATTCACCTCCTTGACATCTTCTATCGCAGGTGCTATATGTTTCAAACGTGCTCTTATAAGACCGCGGATTGCTAGCATATAGTGACTAGGACTTGAAGTGCTCCCGATCTCCTCTGAAAGTAACATTTCGGTGTTCGTCGGATCGCTCTGTGTCCATGACTTGAGGGTCTCGCCGCTCATTTGTACGAGCGGAAGCTAGGAAGGGCGGAGCCGGTGACAGATTGAGGTGTCATGCAGGATAATGATTGTTACCGATGAGAGCTCCATGAGTGGATGTACACTTACAGCAGGGTGGAAATACTCGGGGGAAAGGATATCCCTGAGGTTGTGAATTGTAATATTCCTGCCATTTCCACATGCGAGATAGCCCCCGCTTGGTGACAGAGCAACACATTTGACCTCCGTAGTGTGCGTGATATTACCGCCGATCTGCTTGTGGGACACACAATCCCACAGCGAAACTGATGAGCCCGCGGCACATGCAATGAATCTGCCGGTGGATGCTATATGTACTGGAGATTGGTTTTCATGGATCGGCCATTCCGAAGTCGAAGACTTGGAAAGGTCGAAACAGACGATTTTGCCTCTGGGCGCGACGAACAGCTGCTGGCCATCAGATGACCAGGCCAACGGAGATCTCGAGGACCGACCGGTTGAACCGTATTGACCTGAATCGAACAAGATATTGCCGTTGTCGGTATTGTAGACACGGAAACCTTGACTCTCCGAGGCGGTAGCAAACCGTCTATCATCTGGGGAGAACTTGGCACCAACAATCCCGGAGTGTGGGAGAGGAGGAAGGGGTTGGATACCGGAAGTGCCATATGTACTGAATATATGGACATTGTTCCATGCTGCAGAGGCTATTTTAGTACAGTCGCTCGAGATATCGACTCCCAACGCCCAGTTGGCGCATTCGAGCTCGCACATTTTTTCATGACTGGTCGCATTCCAGAGGATCGCCTTCTTTCCCCAATCCCCAGACACCATCCACTCGCCGTCCTGGGAAACGACAAGGGAATTGACCGTGCCACTTGTTTGCATGGCCGGACCCTGCAATTGTTGCTGTCCGTCTTCAACCTTCCATCGACGAATATTACTATCGTAATGTCCTCCTACGACCTGACTTTCGTCCGCAAATGTGACTGAGTATACCTCACTCGGAGATACAATTTCAATCTGTTGATCTTAAGTAACCGAACCGTCAGTAGGACCACCTCTGCCTCTCTGACTGCTGGAACGCACTCGTCATCGTCGCTGGCGAGCCCGCTAACACAGCTTGTCTTGAAGTTTAGAGGGGAAACGAGCGGAGGTATTGTAGACTTACTCGTGGCACTCAATATATGATCTACACGTTTGTGGGGGAATATTAAAGCTCCGACTGGAGATTCAAACTCCGCAGAAAAAGTGCGTGATTCGGAAACAGTAGATGTGTAGATAATGCTATTAACGCTCCGATTAAAATTAAAACTCCGCCTAAAAGCGTGCATGCTTATCAATAGAGAGATCTAGCAAGTGATAATGAACTGATAACAAACAAAACAAACATCCATATTCACATATACTACTACATACTATTGTAGTGTGAATACAGATGCAGATGTATATATGGGGGGGGGGGAATGGGGATGCATACTAAATGATGATGAGTATTCTGTCATACACTGTTATCAAACATGAATGCAGATGAAGACTAAAGCCCTCATGCATAGAAGGACTGGTGGACATTAGCAGTCATCAGTGCTAGAGAGAAAAGAGGAAGTGAGTTAAGTGCTGTGAGTCAAAGTGTGGAAAGGCAGTATAAACCAACCAAAACCAACACAAAAGACAAATATGAGCAAGTGGTGGTTTGCCTCCACAGAACCTGGAGGGCAGAAAAATCTAATGTGGGGGGAACTTCAATGGTAGGTGCTCCTGGCACAAGTTGTTGATGAGTTACACAGGAGAAGATGAATGGATGCTGACTGAGAAGGGGATGTTGAATGGAGCAAAGGTATTCAGCTGAAAGGACTCCTGGCACAAGTCAATGATGAGTTACACAGGAGTGAAAGGATGACTAAGCAAAGTTGATGACTAAGCATGGATTAGACTGCAGATGATGAATGGTGGTAGATAGACCCTTCTGAATAAGCCTCAACTACCAAGGATGATGATTGGTGACAGATAGACCCCTTCATGGAGCCTCAACTGTCAACAATGAGTTATGCACTGAACTGACTGCTTGAGTGACCTCTGATTCACTGGGTTGTAGCTAAGTACATGGGGGTTTATATACTGTGGGGGGAGCACAGCTTATGACAAACAAGGGACAAATGCTTGGTAAGTAATGAGTAAGGACTGTAAGCAGTGAGTAATCCTGATGAGTAAGCAAGGATAGAGGATTGGTAAGTATTGGCAATAAATGAGTCAAGGACAGTCAAAATATTACAGTATGAGTCAAATAATGTCAGAATCTGAGTAAGTGCACTGATATCACATTAGGTGGTGGCAATGCAAGTCAGATCTGGGCAGAGACACCACTGGACCAACAGATTGGATGACAGATGGACAATGTTTCCAGATGGGGAAGTATTAATTCCAGAAAAGGATGGCATGAGTCAGATGTCAAAGGGCTAGGGTGTTGGGGGTCTGTAGGGTAATGGGAGCATAGGTGATTGTGTCTCCCACCCATTCATCCTCTCAGTGAAGTTAATAAAAGCTTCATGAATGGGGCTCTGATGGAGGAGAGGGAGAAGGGGGGACATCTTCTGCTGGGTCTTGCAGTAAAAAGGCAAGATGCATGTCATACTCATCATGGATGCAATCAGGAAGGCTGGAGAACAGTAGATTATACTGCAGCTGTTGCAATGTGGGGAGAGTGATGGACAAGATTGGAATAAAGACAGTGCAGGGAGCAGGGAGGAATGATCCATATGCTTCATCAGGTGGGGAGACCAAAATGACCACATAAGACCTTTGTAACTGAGTGACAGACCTGAGGTGACCAAAGAATGTCCTTCTGGAAGTCATACTGACAAGGAGAATATACTGACCAAGCTGCATGGGATGGGGCAGGGCTGATGACAATGGAATGAACCAGGAGGCTTCAGGACAGAAGCTGGTGGGAACACCTGGCAGATATACATAGCCACTGTCTCTGGCAAATGAGACAAGTGAGATGATTGATGAAGAGGCAGCCATATCTGATGGACTTAGCAAAATGAGCATCTGATGGATGGAGTGCTGTAGAAATGTGTAGGGTGCAAGGATCCTTTCCAAAACTGGAAGGCAGGATGGTGTGGCTGAGCACTTTAAGTGAGTGTGAGAATGGAGTTGATATCTTTGGAAATGGTGGAGATATGATGAAAACCAGAATGCCATACATGGGTGCTTAAAACTTTTAACATGCACTTAACTCACTTCCTCTTTTCTCTTTAGCACTGATGACTTGTTCTTGTGCAAAGGATGACTGCTAATGTCCAGCAGTCCTTCTACACATGAGGGCTTTAGTCTTCATATGCATGGCATGGTGCACAACTCATCAATGAGTTAGGCAGAGTCAGCTGTAACCATGTCCACAACACCTTTGGTGTGTGACAGCACCCATCAAAAGTTATTAGCACTTGTGTATGGCATTCCATTTTTCATTGTATCTCCACCACCTCCAAAGATATTGACTCTGTTCCCACACTTGCTTAAAGTGCTCAGCCATGCAATCCTGCCTTCTGAGTTTGGAAAGGATCCTCACACCCTACACATTTCTACAGCACTCCATCCATCAGACACTCATTTCACTAAGTCCATCAGATATGGCTGCCTCTTTGTCAATCATCTCAGTTGTTTCCTTTGCCAGAGACAGCAGCTATGTATATCTGCCAGGCATTCCCACCAACTTCTGTCCTGAAGCCCCCTGGTTCATTCCATTGTTGTCAGCCCCATCTCATCCCATGCAGCTTGGTCAGCATGTTCTCCTTGTCAGTATGACTTCCAGAAGGACATTCTTCGGTCACCTCAGGTCTGTCACTTGGTTAGAGAGGTCTTATGTGGTCATTTCAGTCTCCTCACTTGATGAAGCATACAGATCCTTCCTCCCTGCTCCCTGCTATGTCTTTATTCCAATCTCATCCGTCACCCTCCCCACATTGCAACAGCTGCAGTATAATCTACTGTTCTCCAGTCTCCCTGATCACATCCATGATGAGTATGATGTGCATGCTGCCTTCTTACTGCAAGACCCAGCAGAAGATGTCCCCCCTTCTCCCTCTCCTCCATCAGAGCCCCATTCATGAAGTGTTTTATTATCTTTGCTGAGAGGATGAATGGGTGGGAGATGTGATCATTACCCCACAGACCCCCAATGCCCTAGCCCTTTAATACCTGACTCATGCCATCCATTCCTGGACTTAATGCTTCCCCATCTGGAAACACTGTCCATCTGTCATCCAATCCTTTTATCTAGTGATGTCTCTGCTGAGGTCTGACTTGCATTGCCACCCCCTAATGTGATATCAGTGCACTTACTCAGGTTCTGACATTCCTTGACTCATACTGTGATATTTTGACTGTCCTTGACTCATTCATTGTCAATACTTACCAATCCTTTTTGCTTGCTTACTTTTCATTTCTCACTTACTCATCATGATTACTCACTGCTTACAGTCCTTACTCATTACTTACCAAGCATTTGTGCCTCATTTGTCATAGGCTGCACTCCCCCTACAGTATGTATATAAACCCCCCTGTACTTACATAGCTACAACCCAAAGAAGTGAATCAGAAGTCAGCAGTCAGTTCAGTTCATCTCTGAAATAACTTGTCATCAATAGTTGAGGCTCATTTAGAAGGGTCTATCTGTCTTCATCATCTGTGGTATCTGAGGCTCCATCAAGGATCTATTTACCATCATTCATTATCTGAAGTGTCATCCATGATTAGTCATCCTTCTGCTCCTGCATAATTCAACATTGACTTGCACCAGGAGCACATTCCATCAAAGATCTTTACTCCAGTCAGCATCCCCCTCATGATCATCATCAATTCATCTACTCCTGCATAACTCATCAGACTTGCACTAGGAGCACTTTCCGTCAAAAAACCCCATAGTAGATTTTTCTGCCCTCCAGGTTCCATGGAGGTAAACCACCACTTGCTCTTTTGTTGCCTTTGGTGTTGGTTTTGGTTGGTTCACACCAGCTTTCCACACTTTGACTCACAGCAGATAAATATCTTGATTACTAGACAAAGAGCCTTGATCCTCACTGTCAGCTACACCTTTTTGCAAGGCAAGGTTCTGCACACAAAGTTCCTCCAACTTGACAGCAAGCTTCATATTCTCCAACTCTTGAGCCACCATTGTCTCCTCATGTGCAAACAGCTCATGTTGCATGGTAAGTTGGTGTTCATGATCAGCTGAGGGAGTGGTGGCCTTCTGGTGAGTCCTCCAGTATCCATACTTAGCCAGTGATGCTTGACCTCCAACCTATCCTGCTGTGCCTGTTGAAATTGCTTAACAACAGTTGATGGAGCAGATGTGAGGTCTGAAGAAAGCTTGTCAGCAGGGGTTTCCCATGCATGCTTATGGGATGACTTCAATGACAGCTTTGAATCACTGTCATCAGAGAGAGTGGTGACACTGGGGGGGAAGACAATGAGAGATGAAGTGCTGAGAACATATTGGATGAAGTGATGTTGGTGCCAGAGGAGTCATCCATATTCAGAGTGGAGGCTGACCAGAGTTTAAGGAGGGGTCAATCCTGCTTGAGGGACAGACATGCTGGCTGGAGTTTTGGACAATGGAATATGAGGGGGGGGTTGTCATTCAAGCTGATGGAATTCACCCTGTTAAAAGTAGAGGGGGGAAGAGACATGACAGCAGACAACTCAGAAGAATTGAAGGATGGTGGGGGGGCAAGCAAAAACCACTTGGAATTAGCAGGGAGCAACAATAGCAACAACCATTTAGAAAAAAGGGGGGGATGTGATGGGTTGGCCAATGTTGACTGCCATCCAGCAGAGGACAGAGAGGGCAATGGAATGACAGTGGGTGGTGGCAGCTCTTGCTCAGGGAAGAGCAGGGAGGGGGATGGTATGGGAAACAATGGCATCTTGGTGCATGACAAGGGGGGGTCATTGTTGACACTCATCAGTTCAGAATTGTCTGCAAAAAAGTTGTCAGCAGTATGAAAATTGTCACCACCCTCCTCTATTTTGCCCTCTTCCAGCTGAGATCAATTCAGTGGGCCTGCAGCAGGATCAACAGATTCTCCAGATGGTGGGTTTGGCCACAGCTTGAAGAGTTCAACTGCATGCCTAGCAAAATCCTGCCCACTATCAGCAGCACTCCAGGTGCTGTTGTAGGCAGGATTTGTGTGCCACCACCCATGCAGTTCTCCCCACCAAGGAAACTCCTTCTCAATCATTGCTGATTCTTGTGTGGAGTTGGAAAACAACCTCTTCCACTCTGCTTCATGTGTCCTACACCACTCAATAAGATGATCAGTCCACATAGTGTAAGTTTTCTCCCATATAATGTGAGGGACCACTGCTTTTGTTGCTGATTTGGTGGGTTGTGATGCCAGGGGAGGAGCAGATGGCTCAGACTCTATGGCAGCTGTGGACAATGTAGGCAAGAGCAGTCAGAGTTTGAATACTGATATTCTCAGCTGAAAACTCACCACAAACACCTGACAAACACCCAAGGAATTAGCTGAACCTCTAGCAACTTTGAGATGCACTATAGAATCAGTGCACGCTATCAAAGTCATGTTGTATTCTTTAAAAATGAAGATTTGGCAATGCAGGTCTTAGTAATGATTTACATAATGATCCTTGTGCATTGAGCTCCACAGTGACATTTGGTGTAAGTACTCTTTGCTTCAGTGTCCATTAGGCTTTTAACATGTGGGTACTGTGGTACAAAAATATGGGTACCCTTGGGTGCAGCCTAATGGTGGCAGTGTGCAGGTAAAGATTAGTTTTTTGAGGCACACAGAGGGTTCACTCATTGTATTCTCCTTGCATCCTACAAAGATGGCAGTTTCATCCTTCATGAATATGATCACAAGTGGGTGACAGATCTCATCTTTCTCCAACAATACACATGAAGTCCCTGTGGTGATATCTAGACACCAAGTCAGCCTGACCTACAATTTGTACTCCATCCCAGAGGCTGACATCCCTGGCCTTACTGCAATTATGTCCACCATCACTATCACCATATGTTCATACAACTATCATAACATTTGGACAAAGATCTATTTGACAAGACTGAGGTGTGATGATTGTCCTTTCATTGTATTGTAGTGTGCTGTGGTGTGAACACTAAAAAAAGTACTGTGCAATTCTTTTTTGGATAGGGGGTGGCATTATGAAAACTTGCCTCAAATTTTCATTGCCAAGTTCACTGCCCACCACACCACTCCAGAAGCTACTGGTACCCTCTTTACCATCTCTTGGCCATGGCAAAGTACACCAGCCCAACAAAGAAGGCTCAGATTTGTTGAGACAAGGCAGCTGGTCTCTCAGATGAGCACATTGCCAAAAAGTTCCAAATTCATTGTACTACTGTCAAACACATCTTTAACTCTTATGCTAAATCTGAAGATTACTATGCTATCAAGCCTAAATCAGGTCACCCATGTCTATTCACTTTGAATGACACTTGTCATGCAGCCTGACTTCTTGCTCAGGGGAAGGCACATGATGTTGCTGACCTTCAGAGGAAGTTTTTCCCAGGATTTAATGCTGAAACAATCTGACAAAGGCTATGTGCATGTGGCCTAAAGGCCTATGTATGTTTCCCAAAGCCTCTTTTGACAGATGCTCACAAGAAAAGGTGATTCAAGTGGGCAAAGGCCCATGCTGACTGGACAGCAGAGAATTGGAAGGCTGTTGTCTTCTTGGATGAATCTAAATTCAATCATTTTGGGTCAGATGGCTGTGAATGGTGTTGGAGGAAGCCTGGGGAGGACTTTGATGCATGCTACACCAGGAAGGTGGTGAAACATGGTGGTGGCAGCATCATGGTGTGGGGGTGCATCACAGCCACCAGGCCAGGCCAGATATGTTGCATTGAAGGTCATATGGATGTGAAGCTCTATGTTGAAATCCTGCAGGATGAGCTTCTGGGAACCCTCAGTGACCTTGGAATGAAGAAGAAAAATGTTTATTTTCAACAAGACAATGATCCAAAGCATACTTTGAAGCTCACCACCCAGTGGTTCAGCAGCAAGAAGCTTGACACACTTGACTGGCCTCCACAGAGCCCTGATATGAATATTATCAAACACATTTGGCACTATTTGGAACATTGTTGAGGAGTGGGAGAGCATTGAAGAAAGCTACCTTACTTCACTCTATGACAGCATGCTGGAGCATGTTCAGGCTCTTCTCACAGCTAAAGGTGGCCACACTAGGTATTAGAATTTTCTTGTTCATACCATGCATATTGGACTGGTGACATTAACTTCTTTCAAGCACATACCACATCCAAATACGAATTGCACAGTACCTTTTTTCATAATCATCTCATGCACATTGACACTCCTTTTTCCTACTATCTGTTGCATACTGTCATTATCCCTGCAATTATTGCTATCTAATGAGCTATTAATCAATGTCTTTGCTTCAGTTGTTGTCAAGCAAGACAAACACTTGTTGGATTATTAATGCTGTGCATTACTTAATTGAGACACTATATTGCCAGTGGATGAGCTCAAAGACATCATGCAAGGCCATGGTGAGGTAGTGGAGTATGTGAGTGACAAGGGAGACTCCAAGGAAGATGATCATTACTTTGATCACTTGCCCAAGCCTCCTGCCCAGCTTGTGAGAGTGATGAACCTCAGCAACAAGGCTCAGCTGCTACTAGCAAGTTGCTGTATGCCACATATGGTGATGAGCTGGCAGTTAGCATCCTGTATGCGAGCCTGTGTATTGTTGTTGATCTTCCTGCATCAGGAAATTAACACTTTACTATTTTTGACCTTTTTGTGACTTTTTTTGACTTTTTTGTGACTATTGTGACTATTTGTGACTTTTTGGGAAGGAACCTACTATCTGTACTTTTTTTTTGACCATATACAGCATTTTGAAGAATGAAAAGAGAACAGAATCTATTGAGACAACTAAGTGATGATATATCTAAGCCAAGAAGACTAGAAAATGTCTGA
>NW_026261170.1:0-17752 GCF_024613125.1 Pisolithus orientalis | reverse complement strand
CAAGCTATTCAGGGCCACTAGTATACTCGACTAAGTGTTCAATTATGCTCTAATATACTTATACTTCATGTTAATGATCATATATGATGCATGCAGCAGAAGATAGAGCCCCATAGGGCAAGGGAGCTGACCCAGGGGACTACAGGGCAGTAGGGTGGGAAATTTCAATATATACCAAATGCGGATGTGGGTTGGGAGTAGTGGTGGGCCAGCAGCATTTTTAACTTGTCAGTGGCTATGGAATTATCTATGGCAGGCGGGCAAGGGCAGGCAGCGCTCCATGAGAGGTGTGGCTTACACAATTACATAATGTGAAGCTTCGGTCTCGGCTTTCAACAAGCAGCTGCAATTGAAGTTCCACTGTTCTCGACAGTGGCCAAGAGTGAAGCTTCAAAAAATACAGTGTAGGGTGTTTTCTGACGAAGAGAGTGATGATGATTGTAGGTGTCAACGGTCACGTGTTAGGCGCTCTTGTACTTGTAGAACTGTTTACGCTAGTTTACACCTCAGCGCTTGTGTCTACGACGCTGAGGTGGGTACGGTAACCCCTGAGGACACGTGTGTATACTTACCTCCTGTAGCGTGTCTTATCAGGTATTGTCAATGACAGCGCTTGTGTCTACGACGCTGAGCGTGTCTTATCAGTTTACAACAATGATGACCTATTCCTAGATAAGTGGTAGATACTTTGTAGTATGTCAGGCTCGTATCTACATTTTCATGGCCATTTTTCGTGATTCATTATAATATATGCAAAGCCGTTAAATTATACCTCGGGTAAGTTTGCGGTGTCTTGGGTCCCAAGGGGGTCAATTACCAAGTCTAGTATTTATGGGCACCTCGCCCACCGCCTTTCTGAGCGTGACTGTCCGGCTTTCCATACCCAATACAACTCGGCTGATAGCTTACTCCACGTCCAGAGGTGCTACTAGTAGCAAGCAAAAGCCGCCACATGTATTTCAGATGGAAGCCGGTCACTGAGGTAACCGAGTTCTACGACGATATTTACAATTACTTAGTATTTCGGATAGACGGACACCTGTCTGTAGTCACGAATTTTGTAAAATAAGATGGCTTTCCATAATGTACTACTACAGTCACCATTGCTTATCCCGTTTTGGATCTTGGTAACTTGCTTAGTACTGCAACAGTGACTTAGATTCTCCCTACCTGGTGATGCAACGTGGACTGACAAATATACATTGTGGCGCAGTGCACAAAGTCTGTTTTGAAGTGCCGGCAGACAAGTCCATCATGTTGGCCTGGGTATCTTTTCCAATGGAACTCTCCCCACTCACCTGCAACCTGTGTCCAGAGCAATTCAGAGTTTATAGGAAATGAAATACACAATATTGATTGATCGGGGAGAATAGGGGCTCAGTGAGATGTATGTAAGCATACACTTACCACTCACGCATCACTCATGCTCACGCTACTGCTTCATGCTGTCACATCTCCTGTTGCACCATGCTATCACGTCTCCTATCTCCTTGTCTGGGCATGCGGATCCCTCTCACTGTGTTGCACTGTTTGGATCCTGGGGGTATATATATCGGTGCTACATGTATGCACAGGATATATCTTCTTTTCCCTCTTTCTTTCTCTCTCTATCATCCTGTATCAGAGCATATGCTTGGTTGTTCAATCCCACATGCCTGTCCATGTTCTGTCTTGTTGTGATTCATCCTGAGTGTGCTCACCCCTACTGTGGTGGGTTCCACTTTTTTTGAACGTGCCATAGTGCGTGTCGATGCCTGGTAAAGGTGTCAAGCTGCCATCTTGTCGCACCCCCTCCGTTCCTGTGCCCTTGACTACCCATAGTTGAGGGAATGGTCCCCCACCGGCGACATCATTGTCATCTCTGTTGTCCTCGCTTTCGTCCTCACTGTCTCAGTCCCATGCCACCTCCCTCCCACTGCCATCCACACCACCACCTGTGGCTCTGCCTAGTGCCACATCATCTCCATCTGCCCCTTCTGCACATGTTCCCCCATCACCAGTGTTGTCCCCATACATGCATCCAGCATCTCCTGCAACCACCGATAGTTCCTCGTTGTCAGACAGCTCCACAGCGGTCTTCCCTGTTATTATAATGTCTTCGACCCAGTCTCAGATGGTGTGGTGTGAAAACACTGCGCCTGGTAAAAATCCTCCCTTCTTGACAGCAGGCAATATCACCCCAGAAGGGTTGTGGAGCTGGGAGCTGGGCTGCGAAAATTATTTTCAGCTGAAGAGTGTAGCTGAGGATGTCCAGGTTGCTAAGGTTGCGGGTCACCTTTTAGATCCTCATGTGCAAGATTGGATCAGTAACAACAGTAGTCAACTGACTGCCCTATCCTTCTCTGAATTTATGGACAAGGTTCGTATGTATTGGCTCCCCAGCGATTGGGCAGAGGCTATACAGCAGAAGATGTTGTCGTCAACACAGGGGAATAAGGCCTTCCATCTGTGGGCCGTCGAAGTAGAAAGCCTGAATGTCTTATTGTGAGGAAGCGAGTTCCACCTTACCGAAGACCATCTCCGTTTCCACTTGGAGTCACACATGCACCTGGACCTTACTGCAGAATATCGTCTGACTGCTACTCATCATGAAAAGCGGTTCTGTGCATGGCTCGACTTGGTCTGTCTCCTCAACGAGAAACGTATCCATGATGCTGCAAAGATCGATGCAGCCCTTCGTAAGAAGCCCTTTCAGCCTAGTCACTCAGCCAATACCACCGCATCGACCTCAAAGGTACCAGATGGCTGTACTCATACTCGTCCCCCTGCTCTCACTGTTGAGGAATGCCAACTCCTCCACAATAACTCTGGGTGTTTCAAGTGTTGTTGTCTCTTTCAAAACCACACTACACATAATTGTCCAAACAACTTCCCTGATGCTAAGAACTACAAGACATTGACTGCCGCAGATGTTGAGGCTGCTTGTAAGAAGCATGCCAAGCCAGTCACCGCTGTCATCAAGGAAGAGCCAGCAGCAAAGTGTGCTCACATCACCAAAGTTGACGACAATGTGGATACCATCACTGTCATCATGCCTTCTGCTGCCCTTGGGGACGGAACTGATTCAGGTGAAGAGTACATCGTGCCTCTTTCAGTTCCCCACCTTCGATGGTCCTGTCTTCTTGAAGGACCTAGTTTGACCTTCCCTCTGCCTGTAAAAGCACTGATTGACAGCAGT
Source organism: Pisolithus orientalis (assembly GCF_024613125.1). NCBI lineage: Eukaryota > Fungi > Basidiomycota > Agaricomycetes > Boletales > Pisolithaceae > Pisolithus > Pisolithus orientalis. The sequence continues at coordinate 14,574 of NW_026261170.1, read as the reverse complement.
TCACATCTAGTTCTGATTGATGAAAACCTTGTCACAAAGCTGGGTCTTCGGTGCCACCGGCTGCACAAGTCTCTTGATGTTTTGATGGCGCTTTCTTCTGGTGAATGGGAGGTCATGTCCCTGCAGAATTACATTGTCCTGTCTTGTCTTTCTCCTGATGCATGTTTCCATTCACATTCTGTTCATGCAATCATTGCACCCCATCTGTCTACTCCCCTCTTGTTAGGACTTCCTTTTCTTTCGCATAATTGGCTCATTATCGATCACGCTCTCTGTACATGTGTGGATAAAGATACTGGTTACGACTTAATAAACCCTCCCCCGGTTCCTGTCTCTACTCCCTCTCAGCCAGTGACTCCTACTGTTCAAGCAGTTAAACAACTTAAGAATGTGGTTCTTGAAGAGTTATGCAGTGTCTTGCCTAAGTATCATGAACTTGTTGAGGTGGCAGCCACTCCAGTCTGTGGGGTGGATATCATTGGCATGGTACAGCACCGCATTGAGGTTCTTGCCACTGCAGAAGAGCTGACAAAGTGTGATGTGTGACTCAAGCATGAGTTCGCTGACCAGTTCCCTGTTGATATTCCACCCACAGATGCCCTGCCTGACAACGTCCTTTTCCATGTACAGCCCAAAGACACCAACAAGGTCATCCAACTCTGGTCATATGATTGCCCAAAGAAATACTGCGAGGCATGGAAAATGTTGTTACAACAGCATCTCGATGCAGGGCAGTTACGGCCCTCCAATAGCACACACTCCTCACTGGCCTTCATCATCCCGAAGGCAGATCCTACAGCGTTACCTCGTTGGGTGAATGACTTCCAACAACTCAACCTGAACACTGTGCCAGATAATCACCCACTGCCCTGCATCAATGAGATCCTTCATGATTGTGTCAAGGGCAAGTACTTTGCAAAGTTGGACATGACTAATGCATTCTTCCAGACCAAGGTCCACCCAGATGACATCAAGTGGCTGGCTGTACACACACCTTGGGACCTGTATGAGTGGACTGTCATGCCCATGGGCATGAGGAATGCCCCTGCGGTTCATCAACATTGCATGTTTGCTGCTCTCCATCACCTGATAGGTGTCACATTTGCATGTCTATCTTGATGACATTATCATCTGGTCACAGACACTTGAGGAACATGAATGAAATGTTCGTGCGGTCTTGCAGGCTCTCCATGAGGCTAAGTTATTTTGCTCCCTTAAGAAGACTCAGCTGTTCTGCACTGAGGTGCTTTTCCTTGGTCACCACATTTCTGCACAAGGGATCAAGCCCGATTCCTCCAAGATCATGAGGATTCTCGATTGGCTGGTTCCATGGTCAGTTACTGACATGCGTGCCTTCCTTGGTCTTGTCCATTATGTCACTGATCACCTTCCCAATCTCGTGGAACACACTCGCATCCTGAATACATTGATGACCAAGGTGGCAGAACTCAAGTTCCCAGTGTGGATGAGTGACCACCAGCAGGCATTTCAGGCCATCAAAGATCTCATGGTCAGTCCTCATTGTCTGAAAACCATCAACCATGATAATCCAGGTGACAATCACATATTTCTTACATGCGATGCCTCGGATTTCCATACTGGGGCAATCCTTTCTTGGGGACCCACCTGGGAAATGGCTCGGCCAGTTGCATTCGATTCTACACCCCTTTGCAGTGCTGAACTCAACTATCCTGTACATGAGAAGGAACTCCTTGCCATCATCTGTGCCTTAAAGAGATGGAGGGTCGAGCTACTTGGTGCCCCGGTGTTGGTATATACAGATCATTGTACTCTTCAGAACTTTGCTTTACAGCATGACCTCTCTCAGTGTCAGGCTCGCTGGCAGGAATACATGTTGCAGTTTGACCTGACTATTTGGTATGTTCCAGGTGAGCATAATGTCGGTGCTGATGCATTGTCTTGTCGTTCTGACAACGCTCCCCCCATCACTGCGGTGTCAACAGTTGAGGTAGACAAGTCGTTAACAGTGGAAATATTGAAATACACAGAAGATCCCTTCTGCTGGCATCTTTTCTCACTCCTCGATTCACTTCCTGGCCTGCAGGAATGTGACGGTCTGTTGTACCTTGCAGGCCACCTAGTAATTCCTTGTGTACACTCCCTTCACGAACATTTCTTCCACCTTGCCCATGACACCCTAGGCCACTTTGGCATGGATAAGACCTACGCAGCTCTACATAACTCCTTCTACTGGCCCAACATGTGTCGTGATCTCGCATCCACATATGTTCCTGCCTGCACCCACTGTGCATGCAACAAGTCACCTACCACAGCACCTGCAGGCCCACTGCACCCCTTGCCTGTCCCAGATGCTCAGGGTGACTTGGTCACTGTTGACTTCATTGGTCCCCTGCTGGAGGACCACAGCTTCAACATGATTGTCATGATGACAGATTGCCTTGGTGTGGATATATGTCTTGTGCCCTGTTGGAGTTCCATCACTGCCTCAGAGTTCACCTCCTTGTTCTTTGACCACTGGTACTGCAAGAACAGTCTTCCTTTAGAGATAATATCAGATTGTGATAAGCTTTTTGTGTCTCGTTTTTGGAAATTGCTTCATAAACTGATGGGCATTAAGCTTAAGATGTCATCATCTTACCATCCTCAGACGGATGGGGCAAGTGAGCGCACCAACAAGACCGTCAACCAGTGCATTCAATTCCACGTCAAGCATAATCAGAAAGGCTGGGTCAAGGCCCTGCCTTGGGTGCATTTTCACATCATGAACACCCTTAACAACAGTACAGGGTTTTTGCCTTTCCAGCTTCACCTGGGACGCTCCCCTTGTCTTCTGCCTCCCATTTCCACTCTGGAGGCTGGTGAGACTGAAAACAGCAACACAGCCAGTTTTCTGGCTCACCTAGATATGGACGTCCTGGAAGCACACGATAATCTCCTTGCAGCTAAGGCAGCACAGGCTCATGCAGCTAATCGTCACTGCATCCCCAATCCGAAGTTTGCGATCGGGGACAAAGTTTGGTTATCTACAAAACATCGTCGTCATGAGTACATTACTAATGGTACCAATCATGTAGCCAAGTTTATGCCACAGTATGATGGCCCATATACCATCCTATCGGCTTCCCCAGATACATCCACCTATGTCTTGGACGTGCCTTGTGCATCAAATGCATGTAGCACATTCCACGTTAGCCAACTATGCGCCTTCATGCCCAATGACATGACACTTTTCCCCTTGTGTGAGCTGCCTCGCCCTGGCCCTGTGGTCACAGTGGATGGCCAGCTGGAGAACTTGATTGAGTGGATAGTGGATGAGAAGCAGGCTGGGAGGTCGAAGAAATATTTGGTGCAGTGGTTAGGATTTGGGCCGGAGGATGATGAGTGGTTGACAAAGAAGGACTTGGAGGATTGTGAGGCACTGGACATCTGGGAAAGGGAACACCCACCATAAAGGGTGTTGAAGAATGGAGTTGGAGGTCGGGTTTAGAAGAAGAAGTTTGGGTTGAGGAACAGAGTTGGAGGTCAGGTTTTGACAAAGAAGACATTGATGAAGAATGACTCACATACAGCTCACTCACCCCCCCATTGCTCTTTTTTATGGGTTGGGAGGGTGTAAGCATACACTTACCACTCACACATCACTCACGCTCATGCTACTGCTTCACACTGTCACATCTCCTGTCGCACCACACTATCATGTCTCCTATCTCCTTGTCTGGGCATGCAGATCCCTCTCGCTGTGTTGCACTGTTTGGATCCTGGGGGTATATATATCGGTGCTACATGTATGCACAGGATATATCTTCTTTTCCCTCTTTCTTTCTCTCTCTATCATCCTGTATCAGAGCATATGCTTGGTTGTTCAATCCCACATGCCTGTCCACATTCTGTCTTGTTGTGATTTGTCCTGAGTGTGCTCACCCCTACTGTGGTGGGTTCCAATGTATCATACACTTCCAGCCCTGGCCACCTTCCTTCACCAAGGCGAAGTGGACGAATGTGGAGGTTATCTCGACGGTCGATGACGTGGTATTGAACAAGCGTGCTTCCCCTCGCTGTCCCGACGGCTCCCAGCCTCTACCATTCGAATGGTGTATTGCTATGCAATGTGTGTTATATAGAGAAACGCGCCGGAACGCAGTTAACAACATTATGTAATAAGACCTCATAATCTTTCACTTCCTGTGCGCCCTTAGCTGCTGTGGATACAAGTGATACCGAGCACGCAAGGAAACTCACGAAGAAAGTTCCATTGAAAACTATACTCGAACCGACATGATGGAATGGGCTAACCGCACTTGAAATATATTTCATGCACCACGACGTATATTTACAGATCCATGCTGCATCAATAAGCAAAGAGAATTAAGGTCGCTGTCATAGTAATGTCACCGGAATCCAACGTTGCGCATCAGCACTTGGGCTCAACGGTCCGTCCATCCTGGTGCCAAAACCAAGATCCACCATATGGTCAATGCAGAACTGTGGTCTTCACGTCCACGACATGTGGGGTCCTCAGGTGGTCCCAATACATTGTAGCTTCCAGTTCAGGTTTCGGTCGTTTACTCTCCCTTGGCATCTTTCACGTTCTACTTTTACCTAGGAGGGATTATCACCATAATGGTCAAACCTGGGAGCTCTGGGCTCGAACGTTGAGTTCATCATGTCCATCATCATTTCACTGCTTCCAGATACTCAATCTAATGTCGTCGTTGGACCTTCCTGAACACTAGACGAGGGAAAGATGGAAGTGATGACGAGGCTATGAATCTCAGTGTATAGAATGAGAAGAGAACAAGGGGAGGGCAGGAAGAGAAGTGACACGCACTTTGCACCCGCATTCCCAGCGATGCCGATATCGTCCCCATGCATGCCATGGGGTAAATGACATTGTTTTCTGCACCTCCTGATGGTCCTGGAGCCTTCAGCTGTATACCTTCCATCGTGATGGACGAGATCAGATAGACGCCTCGGTGAGCCAATGAAGGGTTGTCGCGTTGATGTATGATTTGCTCGTGGGCTATCTGGAATGGCTCTGGAAAAACTTGATGACGAAGTAGATACGACATGCGAGAGGAGAGAGGCCAGCGACGAGTGTAACAAAGCCGAAACGAGTTGGAGGTTGGGAGTTGAAGCCGATGGGGGAATCGATAAGCAACTCCCACGAATTCTTAAATCCGAACGTGGGGGGACCCCCCTTCACTCGACACCATGCTCCCATTTATCAGGGAGAGACTGCATAATTGTCTGGATTAATACTTTTGTCTGAAAATAAGACTCATGCGACCACGGGCTGCTCCCTGCAAGCTCCGAGTGCTCGAAACCGTCCTCTTACATATCTGCTTTCGTATTCGGCTCCTTTGTGGATCGTGGCTTCCAGTCTATCTACCCCCTTCAGCATTCACTCTTACATACCTCCTCACCACGTCTCCTTCCTTTAAAACACTTCTCATCTCTCCTCCCAGTATACCCGCCCCTCCAAATGAACCATAACCCAACACAAGGAACACTGACACCACCACCATCGAACTGATTCCTTGGTTGGGACTACCAGTTGGAGCCGAGAGACAACGAGGTATTGATCAATACCAATCCTGAAAACTCGAAATGGAATATACCCTTATGCACAGACCATGGTGAGTGTAAAACCCTACTTGTATTCTGCACCGATGTGTCTTAGTTCTCGGACGCCAGTCAGCGACACGAAGGCAGGCGTAATGTCGTTTTCAATATGACGTCCATAATCCCTGCCTCTCAGTGTTTTGCGGCCCTCACGTTCTCGGTATCCGTATGATCAGCACCGGTGAGGTGAGCCTTGCACCCAGCGTCATCGTTGTGGCATCTCCACCCACTTGTGGAACCGCAGGGCTAGGTGAGTCCATCTACACAGTATCTTTGACCGTTAAGTTGATCTGTCTTGAAGCCGCTCGTTACCACTCCATGGGTGACCAAAATTTGGGCCAACATCCCGATGCACACACAGAAAGCATCGATGTCGACTCACTCATCCTCGGTTGACTTCTGTATTCCTCTTCGAGAATCCTGTCGACAGAACGTGATGCTAGCAACTCAAATATGGTCAATCGATCGATCAATTGTTGGTCGCCTTGGAGAAATCTTCCATCATTCCATCCTACGATCGCGGCAGACTCAGGTCGGGCACTTGTTACGCCAAATATCGGATCCAACTTACACCGCCACCAGCATAACTCCCCCGTCATGATCGAATTCCGGCATACTGAGAAGACCTTCTGAAATGTGCAATACGTTACCCACTCGAGTCCGGCATCTTTCCTTTCGAGAAACTATACAGTGACAAAATGAAGGAGTAGAAGACTCACCCTTTGCAAACGGTTGGATTGAAGAGTATAGAACCGTATTCTGTATCTGGACAGACACATACCAAGGGCCTGCGGAGTAATCTGCAGGGGTCGATTGTAACGGACGCGAGAGTTCCCTTTCACGTTTACTGCCGTGCCGTCCCCACAGGAACCACCCGCTGTTGGTAATACTGGTGTAGAAGGCGGTTCAGATTCTTGCGATATTGACAGGCCGATCATCCTGTATGGTTCGCGCAGCAGCGTGGTGTTGGGTACATTGAACAAGTTGCAGAGGTCAGTGAAAGGGACCATTGTCAACCTGCAATTCGATGTCAGTTTGTGCTGACACGAAGTTCCGAATATTATCCCATTTTCCCTCTGCCGTGATTACCTGGAAAAGATTTCGCAAATCACTCACCGGATCAGTCAGCTCGTGGTTTTCGAGCACTTCCTTCGGGATGTGCATCTCACTTACAACATCACGTCAACGGATTCGACGCCCCTGGGACGTTGGAACCGAACGCGAAGTCTGGTGTATACCTATTGTTTCCTATCCCATTCCAGGTGTTACGACTGCGCGAAACAACCTCGGATGGCACAGCGGCTTTCTTACTTCTCACTGGCTCATAATCAGCAAATGATGGTCGTGGCTCGTGTCGGGCTGCTTAGTGCAGGAAATCAATTGACCATCTACGTGGCGACTCCGAAGATGCTGCAGGAGCGTGGTAGATGGCACAGAGGGGACGGTTGTCACGGCGATGTAGGAGGTGGTAGTGCTTGCACTGCAACGAACTTACCTGCCGTTAGCCTAACGAACCTTGCATCGGGCCTTTGCTCTCCTTCACGAGTCATCCCTGTCCTCGGCAATGTATGCATATCAAATATGGGTCACATGCAACACAGGTACGCACTATACATGCATACATCGCCGAGGATGGTTGACTACCCGGTGCGTGGATTGGTCACCCGGATCTTTTTTCCCTACATCACAACCGCAACACCGAAAAACATACCTGGCGATCAAATTGTATGCAAAAAGTGGCAGAGAGGAGGTCAGACAGCTACGTGAGGTGAAAAGAGCGAAGGTGTAGCAAATAGAGGGGCCATGAAGCAAAGGATGTTAGATGGGATTGGAAACACACTCGAAAACAGCAATGTGGTGGATGGACCCACCCCAAGATAAAAAGAACTAATGATAGTTCTTCGTGCGGGTCACGACAATCGTGAAGGACATGATTTTCCGTTGGGCGTCGCGATGGGGTCTTGGTTCGTGTGGGTTGCTTGGGGTGGAGTTGCGGGGCAGGTTCCCACTGAAGAACACGAGTTCGCACGGTTGTGGCGCACGATGTCATTCATGACATGATGTATTTAGGTTTGTTTGTAGTACGAGTCATGGTCTCACCTCCGGTTCATTCGACATGTGACTTTCCCCAGGACCCGAGCGTTCCGCCGCACAGGTGTGATCAGTGCTAGCGTTTGCATTTTAGTCGTGTTAGTCTTCTTTGTTTTCTCTTCCTCGATGCTTTTCACTTCACCTTATACCCCCTCCCTCACAGCATCTTTTATTCCTCTCACTCTCATGCTTGTCGAACCCCGTTCTCTTGTGCGCTGCTCTCATAACGAGGAACATGTCACCATCAACCAGCTTCCTGAATAGAATGCGTCGTGGACGGAGTCTCTCCGTGGTAAGTAGTCTCGAGATCCGAAATCCGAAATCCGATACGTCTAGACAATGGTAAGTGTAAAACCCAATTGGTCCACTGCATCTATGTTCCTTGATATATCGACTCTATTGAGATCGGCAATAGTCCAGGTAAGGCACCCGCGTCGTGCCCGCATTCCCGAAATAGGGTTCGAAGGTTACCTATGACCACGAGCCGATCGACCCCGAGAGAATGGTATATGAAGTCCCTTATCTACTCATTCTCAAGAGTTGAAACAGGAAAATTTTGTCTTTGAATCCGGTGGCAGTTGGATGTACGACGTGCTCTTCAACCGCAATGTTTGAGAATTCCCCCCTTACCCGTGGGGTGCGGATCCCGTTTGGTCGCTATATCCTTGTTGATCTCAGTAGAACGAATGCAGCTAATCAGCCAGATGTGCCTGCCTATGTTTTTCGGTTCTGAGAGGCAAGTATCACGAGAATACCAGGGACTTTGGCTATCTCTCACTAATCTCCTTGAGATCCCGCTGACAAATAGGATACGGCGCAGGTGAGACGTTCACAACGACTATCGTTTGTTCGTGGTTGAACTTCGGTGCACTGGTACGTACATAGGCACTCCCCCCATTTAAAGATCTGGTCGCTAACGTATTTAACTCCTAGCCAACTCGAGCGTCCATTGGTGTGATATCTACACACACAATTCCTGAATACGACAACGAAGGGTATCTTGACAAACATGGACCAGATATATTATACTGCTCGTATTATTCAAGCGCTCGCCCCGAAGTGTGGTTACCATGTCGATTTGCAATGATAGCCTTCGGTTCGGCAACGTCAACTATGAAAGAGATCTCTGAACGCTGATTGCAAGCGATGGTGAACATCTGGGCCAGAGGGCTATTTTCCAGTCTCCATTGTGGGGACCGCAAGAGCGAGATAGTTGGCAGGTGGATGGAAATCTCGGCAGTTGATGGTATGCGTGAGGGTCGACGAGAATAAATACTGTAAACTACCTTGCGTATGGCGTAGACTCCTCTCTGGAGCAAGACGGAACGCTCTCATTGCGGCAGCTAGGATAATGTCGGTATTCCAGCTCGCAGCGTCATCACGATGCCTTGTCTCTCGTTTTTCTCTACCTCTGCTATACATCATTTTACATGACATTGCAGTAATCCCTATCCGGGATCCCGCCGTATCGGGCGCACGCGGACTCGACGTTCCGTCTGACGCGCTCAAATGACAACACGTGTCACAGCGTTCGTTAATGGCTCTCTTCACTAGCCCCATGGCTTGTACAAGCCACCGTGCACCTAACACAAGGGACCCTGATGCCGCCCTTGAACCGATATCATGGCTCGGGCCCGGGACGTTCGCGCGAAGAGCAAACAAGTGCTAAGTTAGGATGGAGCGTCTATCTCACAATCCGGAAACGATGGGCAGTGCCCAAGTCTAAACTTTCACATGAATCCAGCACTAGTATGTTTCCTCTGCCCACACAACTAGTAGGCAGGGCAAGCCAACCAACCCGGAGACTGATATATCGACTCTCCTAAACAATCCAAGGACGCGGGAAATGGTACGGCCCCGTTTCCTAGCTTTTTCCCACAAATCATACGTCCAAATGGGGTCGTTTTTAATGTGATATCCATAGTTGCCGCCTTTCAGTGGTGTGCAAACTTCTGTTCTTTTGGCATCCGGCCTCTCATCGGCGCTTCTCCACCAAGTCGTGTGGAGTCCAACGGCCAAATGTGTCCGTACATTCCGTGTAGTGGCAACTTGTAAGTGACAAAAATTTCAGACCTGAGCCTAAATCTAAATGTACACGTCAAGTGTCAAGGCTGACTCGCTCACCTCGGGTCTCTCTTCGGGACTACTATTGTGAGTGTTTTAATGATTAACCGACCACTTGCACGGGAGAATACTGTATAATGTCCTACGAGTCGCAGCATGGGCAACGGGTACTCGTTCTGCCAAAGTCCGGCATGTATAATCCACATCGTAGTTGATGGCGGTATCCCTTCCCTCCTAACTTCCATAGTCCCAGTCGTATCCAATACGAACTCCATAATCTTCACCTCTGCGGTTCGTTTCCCACTAGCGCTAAAGAGCTTGGGTAGAGAGGTCCGGATATCGGAGAGATTTAACGAATCATTCTCTGAGTCGAGCAGCTCGTGGGTAAACGGGGTCCCGATCTCTGCGTTGGAAATCAGAAATTGTGTTCGCGTCTCACATGGTCTATACATTTTACGTCCCACAGACACTGGGACAGAACCAAAGTGTGAATTAGCAGGTGAAGGTTCAGCGCTCAGCACGACGACGGCAGGTGCGGCGCCAAACAACTGAAAACATAGTGGTAAATAGACTAAAACACGACTGTGACTTGCAACCCAATCGCAGCACGTAGCACTTGTTTTTCACCGCCGTAGGGGAAAGTTATTCCACCATTGCAATCGGTGGGGAGGCTACCCAGCGGGATCAAGAAAACCTCACTCTTATCTCTCCTTCCGCACACCCTTCTCTCACTGGCATGCCAGCTCGATGATGAACCCAACACGAAAAGCGAAGACTTGCTGCAGAACAACTGATATCTCCCAGAGACCGCCCTGGCGCTATGGGGAAGCTCTGTGAGCCTTGAGTCTCCCTCAGTAGGCGCCTATCATCAAGATCCAAAACCGGACAAGCGATAGTAGGGGTGAAACCCAACTGGACCCGCTTGAGTTCGACACCCACGCTGTTTAGAAACGTAGGTTCTGTTGCCGTGATGAACAGTAGCCTAGGTAAGACCTTCATTGCGTACACACACTTTTGAGGTCAAGCGCGAAGATCGTAACTGACAGTAATCAACTCCAGGAGAATGATGCGCCAAGTCTCTCCAAGGCAAATGCAAAAGTAGAAATCGGGGGATGATTGGAATTTCATCGAAATCATCTAGCTTCTTGTTGCGGGAATCTGCTGGACTCCACATTTATCCAATATCTCTTTCAATCACGATATCTTTCACTTGTTCCCTTCAAAACGTTTCTGGACTTACGGGCTGTATCCACTAAGGCCCTGGGCTTATTGCAGGTAGACATTCGCGAGGGGCGCACCGCGACCCATGCTTGATGAATGGAGCAAATGTAACTAGGCGGTCGGATATGCCTGCCTCTGCTTTATCTGCTAACTGTAGAACATGGTCTCCCTGAGTCTGTGTCGGTTATCTTGCTGAGGTTCTGTCGATAGATAGGACGTGGCATAGGTGAGCTGTGCGTAGTACTGACTTGTTGCTCACAAATTTGGCTAATTATTTGATTCTGGAGTAACACCGCACCTACCATGGTATGTGTACAATTCCTGTCGCAGTTAGATCTCGGCGTATCGCCCCCTTGTCTCCCATTCACATGACTAGCACTAGTGTGATGCTGGCTTCAACGTACATTTGGATAAAAACCTGCGTTCTGCACATGCAACTCTGCATCGATATGACAACAAAGGGTATCTCAACAAAGATCCACTGGATATACTACGGTACGTACACCAAGTAGTCGTCCATCTACCAAAAACGAAATGTGGAAAATCAAGCTTACTCGCCGACTCGTCTCTCCGAAAGCCCTCAATATCACCAATAGCTCCTTCTGCTTAAGGCGTTCCATTCATTTGCCTGCCTGGTTCGGGTATTTCTCCTGGAATTTGGCCATGAGGTCGATTTGCAATGTCAGCCTCTGGTTCAAGAAATATTAACCGCGCAAAAGAGCTGGCTATCGATGTGGCTAAAGTGTGGAGAATATCGGGTGTGACCAAACCAGAAGTATGTTGTTCGGTCTCAATCGCGGGGACCACAGGAGCTAGGTAGTCGGAAGGTGAGTGTAAATCTCTGCAGCCGATGGTATGAAGATCTACAAGGAGTTGGACTTGTGATGGCTTGTAGGTCCCAAAAAGTGGAAGCCACCTCCTTGAGAACGACGTAGTGCCCTCCCTGGAGCAAGACGGAAACGCTCTCGCCATCGCAGCTAGGTTGATCCTAGCATACCAGTAGCACTGGTGAGTGTAAAGGTTGTAGTATTTGAATGTGGCAGATGCGGCGCTTGCAATGAATGCGATATCCACGAGATGGGCTGAAGGGTGGTCCCATCGAAGTGTTCCCCTGCACACTGGATTTTGACTGGCCCTCTGCCAATATTCGTGGTGTTCTCTGTGTGAGGGATTGGACGCTTCAGTTGCCGAAGCACCGAACTAGAGTTGAGGGACATTGTACCTGGCTCGCACGACTGTGACAGTGTCTCTTGCGACTCCACCACTCGAAGACACTACTTGTACTCCATTGTTACTGGGGATGCGCTCGACAATGAGCACGAGACTCTCTCCTTTCCATACAAAGTCTCGACACCGCCATGCACAATCAATCAGCGCACTTACGACCAGTACTAACATGGACAAGAAGGAATTCATGGCGGCAGGAAGACCGAGAAGGAATATAATACAAATCGCATGCACCGACGCCTGCCGTCGCTTGAGATCTTGCAATGCGAAGAAAATCTCGAGCGCTGTACTGCCGAGAACTTTCATAACTGTGCAGAATGCTTGACACGTGAACCATATCCATGGTGGCAGGAACAGTGAGGAGTGGAGTTGCGACGACCAGCGCTGGTTCAGGGGAAGAGCACCAGCGATTTATAGGATACGCACCGTATTGAAAGCGCATTCTCCGTATAGACATAACCACGGCCCACACCTGAAGCGGCTATATAGATCCGCGTCTTGTGAAGTAATTTTCTCACGCATAGTTAGGCTTTAGGCTGCTCCTGAGCCGCAGTCTGAGCTTCTACTTAAACAAATCGGCCAAGCCTGAACTTGATAAGGAGTACCTCTGGGCCCTGCCAGTTTGAGCTGATTCCAAATGAGACTTCCTGAGTAGAGTGAACACTCCAATTACTCAGTCATCGATTTTGAGAGTGTGAACGGTGACGCTGGCGGTCGTGAGCTTTCTACATGGTCCTAATTTGGCCTAGACTCCTGTTTGTAAGCCTCCGAGGATTAAACACAGCCTGGGGTGTGGTCTTTATCCTCGTGTGCTTGACGCGGAGCGCTGGAAAAACATGCAGTACATTTAGGGTTAGCACGTGATTAATAGAGCGTTGATTGGGGGTCTCTTGATGAGAGAAACCCGCACGATGGGAACAGAGTCATGTCATTTGGCATAAACGCACGAAGTTGGCTGGCATGGAAAGTGTTGCAAGCATTCGTCGCGCGAGGCTTATCCAAGTCGTGTGTGAACGGCCCGCGCAAGGCCAACAGAATGGCGTACGAACCATCATAGTGCGGCATGAACTTTGCTACACGGTTCGAGTTGTTAGTAATGTGTTCACGACGATGATGTTTAGTAGATAACAAAACCCTGTCTCCGACAGAAAACTTGCAGTCATGAACACGATGGCGGCATGAAAATGGCTCAATCATTTGTAATCCTTCCATTTTTACTCCTTGACAAACACGGTGGTCCTGCTTTCCCTGCTAATCCGCCTGGTGATGCATGATGCCCCACCCCTGCTCGTTGAATGCATACCGGCTCGGCGCTCCGATCAACCTACCAGAACCACTACAAATCATAGCGTTCCATAGAGAATGCCACGGCCATGGCTCGTGTGGGGCTTTGCTTCGTTTATCTTGTTCGGCTTTGTGGGTTGGCACTGGTTTTGGCTCTGTTCCGGCAGTTGTCTACTCTTTCCTGGGAATCTTTCATGTTCCGCTGAAATTACCCCCTCTGTCACAGTATCACATAATAGTATCTCTGATCAGTGTCCATCTCACCCCGACACCGTCCCTCTCTGGCCAATCTCCTGATCTGTATTGATCAATCGATCGATGTAAATCGGAGTCGCTCCTGGACCTTAGTCTCAACTTGACTGTGTACTCTGAGGCGTCCGAGATGCTGAATCACACGTCTAGGTATGATATTCATAGCTGGCACTTCTCAGTGTTCTGTGACCCTTTGTTCAATGATATCCTAACCCAAAGGTCGATTAGTACACAGCAAGTATCAACGCTGGACGGCTCACCTCGGGTATCTTTCTGTACTCTCTTCGAGACTCCCATCGAGAGCATGAACGAACGATCTTCCCCGCGGGGATCTTGTATAGTGTCCTCATTTAAGGTCTCTATGACTCGGACAACAATAAACGGAAGGGAAGTAGGATTCTTGACACCCAGTTGTTTCGGGGAGTGATGCTGTGTTCTATATCGAGGTAGGCATGTACCGAAAACCTGCAGAACGGTGGCCAGTGCTCACGAGGTGTCGGATTCATGTCCATGGCGGCGCAGTCCCTGCTGAAAAAACCCACCTGCTGGTGATACCTTTCGAGAATGTGGTTCAGATTGTTATGATGGCCACGGGTCAGTCAGCCAGTGCGGTTTGCACAGTGATATGGTATGGGTACATTGAATAAGTTGCGGACCTCAGTCAAAGAAACCATTACCAATATGCAGTTCAATGCCAACTCGCACTGGCGAGCTTGGATAGGGAGTTCCGGATACAGGAGAGGTTTAACGAATCATTCTCTAAGTTGAGCAGTTCATGGCTTGGAGAGGTTTTGGTTTCTACCTTGGAAGTGATGTTCGTTCCTTACTATG
>NW_026261169.1:0-17775 GCF_024613125.1 Pisolithus orientalis | reverse complement strand
TGCAATGCTAACATGGGGAGCAGTCAGAAGTTTGGAATTCTCTTGGACTGCTCAGCATTCCACTTCAATGTAGCCTGAAGTCAAATGGAATGGGAGGATGGCAGAACAATGGGGAAAACTTTCACAATAATGCAAATCTTAAAGGCACCATCAACCTCTCACCCACATGGTTTCAACAAGGGTGTGGGGTAGGGCATACCCTATTCACACATGGTTCAGGCTGAAATGCAGTTTCAAGCCAAGCAATGATGCACATCACCCCAAAGCATCACTACTCTTACAGTCAACACCACAATTGAAGGAGGTATGTGAATGGCTGCAGTGCATGGCTGGGCTACAAGCTGTCCTATTGGGTGCACTGTGTATCATGCACCCAAAAATGTACCTGCATGGATGGGAGGCAATCACACAACTCAGATCAAAGGCTGCCACATGGCAGGATGAAGATATGGAGGCTGTCTTGCCAATGTGGAAGTTGGTCTACAGTTCCATGTCAGTAATGGTGAATCACACCTCACCTGCACATAAAGATATGAATGGCCAGAAGGTATGGCTGGATACCTTGCTTACTGTCAGCAACTATCTGTGGCTCCACTTCTTGTTCCTGGAGCTCAGAATATGGCTGCAGTACAATCTGGGCACCATAATTGCACTTGCAGGTTCAGCATTGGTTCACCAAGTTGACAGTGTAGATGGTGATCAGGAATGCCTGGCATATTACATGTGAGAGAATGTCCATCAATATGTTCAAGTCCCACTATGTGAGAGGCTACACATATCAGACATAGCAATGGATTTGTGGGCAGTGCAGACATAAAGACATAGACATATTAATTTATTGACACATATTGAAAGATGATTCTCAATGTTTGGGGTCATCATTGTGCTGAAGTCATGGTTCATTGCATATTGATCTCTGTCATGCCAGGTGCAGCAGGAGATGATTATATCGACTCTACACAAGTACACAATTCATGTCTAGCCCCATTGGTGTACAATCCCAACATCTGTGCCATGCATGTCAACCACTCAAATAATTCTTCTACTTGTGCATTAAGGTCAGGGAGTAGTGCCTCTACTCTGCATGCATTGTTCTTGTAACTCTCCACCCACAATTCCAATGTCCCATGGAGGTGATCCTTGATGGGAGACTTGTCCAATGGCCAAAAATCCTAAGTGTATTATCAGTATGCCCTGCCTATGAGAGTTGAAATTTGGAGCTTGTACCCTGAAATACCTTTGTGCAATGGTCTGCACCTCATTGGAGCACAAAATGTGTGAGTCACTTGCATAGTTTGATGTGGCCATCAACCACCATGGAAGCACAATCCCACCATCTTCCTGCAGGTGGGGAGTCCACTGCAGCAGTAATTCCATAACATTCAAGCAGGTATCAGACATCTGCACCTCTGGAACTTGAAACAGGGCATTGTGGAAGGTTTCTTCTGTCCATCCCCCCATATGATGCAGCATGTACAATGTGGGAAATGGGAGCTGATAACAATTCTGCATGACTACTATTGGGATGCGACAGTCCAGTGTACTCTGAATAATAGTGTGTCAATGCCTTGCAATCTCTCTAGCACAGAACACTCACCATATCAATGCAGAGATTGCAATACTAGTTTGCTGGCCATTTGGCCATGGTCAGCAGTTGTACTAGGTGCCAAATGGCAGTATCAATGCAGCAGCCCATGTACATGATGATCATGTCCATGACTGACTGCTGGGCCAGGTATTGAGGTTGTTCTGCAAACCACTGAGGGCCTATCGCAGTGAATGGGTTGTAGAAGTCATCCAAATCAGCAATTTGAGAGAGGGATCTCTCTGCTTCCTTGCAAAGGTCCATCCATCATAGTACTATATAGGCAAAGTCTGTTGCCATCTGTGCCATTGCATCTGCAACTGCTGGATCAAACCAGTCATTTGGGTGGAAAGGGAAATGATACCAGATGGAATGACAGGTGAGCCTAAGCTGATGAATGGCCCAATATACTGCATGGGAGTCAAGTGAGGATAGGAACATTGTCTGGGGTGCTTACTGGCATGATCAGCTCCTGGATGTACAAAACTATGCACCTCCATTTCCCCTTCTCCTCATTGGACAGGTTGTGGCCTGTACTGTGTTGAGCAGCTGAATTAATTGCATTCCATGAAATGAAACTCACCCATCCAGGTGGAATATAGGTGTATAAATTTCTGTTGCAGTCAGTGCCATTCTGCATGGAATAAAACATCTGGCTGATCTTCAAGAATTGGCACCTGGGGATTGCTGATGTCTTCAGCCAAGAATTGGGTGTCTATACTATCAATGAGAATTACTGACAGGGTTGAATGGGCCAATGAACACTTACCATCAGATGGGGGTTGTGGGGGTAGTTCTGAAGATGTGTCCATGTCCATTGCTGTATTCATCAGACAGCAATCCCAACATGTATAAAATCAACTTGACATACAGGTATCATTCCCATCCAGTGATGCGACTGAATGGTGGGAGTCAGATTCTTGCAAGGAGGGGGGTGGAGGTGGGATTGGATCATTTATCATCCCTGGGTCATCTGGGGGTGGAGGTGGAGGTGGGATGAGGGCATTGTCAGTCTCATCTTCATCAGACTGTGGCTGGGGGGTTTGCTCCTAGCTATCATCACTTTCTTCACTAGGTTGTGGTGGTGGCACCTCCTTGGTCACATTCTCAAGATTGTCAGGAGGTGGTGGGGGTGGTGGAATGTCATCATCAGGAGGCAGTGGGGGGGTGGAACTGGATCAACCATTGATGCAGAGACCTCAGAAAGCCATGGTTGAGGTGGAAGGTGCTCTGGCATCTGGCTATGTCAACCATGGCTCATCAGCTGTCAGATGGTTCCTGCCTTTTGACCCCTCCTTTTGAGGGGCCTGCAGATTGTGGAGGGTCCTCCCCCCTGGCTTCAATTTGCCAAATATGAACTATGAATGATTAATGGAATTGTGGTATGAAATCAAATGAACCCAACCTCTGGGATTGAAGTATACTCTGTGGGGAATTTGGTCTGCCATAGTGGATGGATGCTAAACAATTTCACTTGTTGGAAGCCATTGCCACTCCAAATATCAATGTTCAACACCCAACCATGGGAACATCTGCCATGAGGCAGGAGTTGTGAATGTCATGTTTCTGTGCCCAGTATGAAAGATGAATCCTGGCTGCCTGGCATATAATCTGGTAGAAATGCCAACAACTACATGGCAATGGCATGGGTGCCCACAAATGTGTGTGTGTCAAAATGAAATGATTGGGGCCCTGCATAACAGGGGTGGGGGATGCCCCCTGACATGACTGTTGCAGCCTGAACTGAATCAATGATTTCATTGCCTCTATAATATTATATGTACATGCAGATTGAAACTCCATCTGAGATCATTGCATCCTTGCCCTCTTTCCTGGAGAAACACCTGGATCCACCAATGTATGCTTCTGCGATCACTTGGATGGGGGTGAAGGGACATCTGCATCCATCTGGGCAGGGGCCCAATGGACCCAAGGGGATTTCGAGATGTCCTCCATCATCCCATCTCCACCACTCACTGCCAATTGCCTCTTTCCTGATTGGGAATCCATACCCTTGCCATTTTGTAAAGGAATTTGACAGCCCTTACTGGCAGTTGCAGAATGATGTTGGGCTACATCCTGTTTAGCAGGTCCAGGGTTGATGCATGCTTGGCCTCCTTGCTTCAAGGAAGGCTTCAGCCTTACCTCCAGTCGCTTGTTGCCATGTCCATCTGGATTTGGAGGTGCATCCTGGGTGATTGGAACACATTGCAAATGATCATCACCCTGATGCTCAGAACCATCCTTAATCTTTCTGGTGAACTCAATCATCTCAGCTAATAAATGATGAATATGATAGCCTTTTGATGTGATGGAAACAGACCTGGCCTCCTTTTGGAAAGTGTTGGTAATTCATCTGCTGCACCTAGACCATCCAATTGATTGACTTCATCAGAATTGGACACTTCTTCTTCAGCATATAATGCATTGGTTTCTTTCATTGCCCTCTGAGGGAATGGCATTTTATTGTGGACCCATGTCTTTCTGATGTGCATCATCAGGCTGATTGGTGCAGTTGTCTTGCACAGGAAGGGAGTTAAAGGGAACAGTCTGGGTGCTGGACCATGCAGTGCATGCACTGTGGAGTACCTGACTGCACACCTGTCAGGGAGAAGTCTGAAGGGTAGTCACATGACTCCTCAGGGGATGGTCTGTGCAGTCCAGTAGGAGAGCAGTACAAGTCTGACAGCAGTCAGAGCAGAGATGACTTGTAAACATCAGGGGGCAGGCAGAGTTGGTGCAGAGTGGGGGAGTGACTGGTGGAAAAGGGACTGGAGTGAGTGAGGACCTAGGATGAATGCATGGTCATAACACTGGAGCATAATATGGGGCTTCCAGGCATGCAACAGCTTCTTCAACCAAGCTGTGATGAGCTACAAGTGATTCTTTAGTCTTTGAAGACCCATTCAGGGCTGCAACTACATACCCCAGCCTTCAGCTGCATGTCTGCATGTGACAACTCCATGTTCTTGTCTAATTTGTGCAGCTCCCCCAATATTGACTGCAGGCTCATTGATTGTTTTGTCTTTCTGGACTCTTTCCAATCCTTCCATCTGCGAACCAGCACCTCCAATTTGTTGATGTCAAAATTCTTGTGGTCCCCATCCCCAGTTACTGCCTGCTTGGTGCCTTGTCTGATGATGTTACTCCCATCTCCTACATCTGTCAGGACCCAATCATCATAGCCATCATCTGTGTCATACTGCAAATCCATGAGGACTTCTGGAATGGAAGGAGGGTATCTATGGGGCCTACTACAAGAAGTATTATATTAGCCTGAAGGAAGGCATTATGGTATCCATGACATCATTCAAATTGACTCCTGATTGCATCTCCTGCCTTGCTAATTGACTTTGTGCCATCTTCCCACATTCATTGTTGGGGTTTCAGCAGCCATTAATTCTGTCATGGGTGAGTTGAGCCAATCACACTCATTCTGTTGACTACTCGAAGCCCTAAAAGGTTAGTTCCAGACAGGTTTAAGTCAGCCACATCAGTTTTGCATTGATACTGAATCTTTGATCTATCATGCTGGGGTCATTGATTGTGAAATGACTGTCAAGCTCTATCCAAGATATCTAAGATGATTCCTACCCACATCTGACTCAATCATACTTGCCATCAACACCATAGCTGTGGCCAAATGCAGTGCAGAAAAGTGCATAAGAATGATCAGGCATATGCCTGGCCATCAGGTCAAGCAACTAGAAGTTAAAACTCAGACAACCAGCAGTTGGAGCAGATCGAGATTGGTTGAGGTCATGATCACACAACCCAATGCCACCTCCACTGTCCATTCACCCCACTCTTCCCCATCCAAGCACTCCTGCTCACCTTCAAAACAGCACATGCATACTGATGAAGATGCACTTAACATGGAATATGATGATAATGCTCCTCCAGTAGAGCCATTACAGTTACCTTGAAAAAGGGTACCAAGGGATCCTTCATGCAAAAACCTGAGCTCATTTCTGTTCTCAGACACAGAATGATTACATCCATGAATGGCTTCCACATGGAGAGGAGTTCATGAGGGTCCTGTTGGAGCCAGAAGCACCTCCTGACCCATGGAACTGCATAAGTTGTGGAACAGATGGGTTTTACAGATGTGTAGATTGCTTACACCAGCCCATGTTCTGCAGGGAATGCTGTAGAATAACTCACCAATGCTTGCTTTTTCACAGAGTGCAGCACTGGAATGGGGAGTTCTTTGAGGAATTGGCACTCCATATGGTGAGAGATTCCCTCATTACTTCACATTGCATTTACAGAACAGAATCAGACTGGCACTGAGATGCACCTTGGGCACACCAGAGCAGCTTGCCTTTCTGATCCATCCCATGTGAATGGCACTGGAAGGCCTGTCAAAATGAATGCCCCTGAATGGGAAGATGTTGATGATGTTCTGCCCCACATGTGTTGGCCTGTTGGGTCAAAATAACTCACTGTCATTGATGTGACTGGGGTGCATTTCATCCCAGTACATTGGTGCCAGTGCAAAGCTGCAGAAAGCTTCTGGCTACAATTACCACAAGCCAAGCTATTTCCTGCTACATTTGAAAAACCAAGTACTGCATTTACATTTGCAGTCTTGGATGATTTTGTGAGAGACAACCTGGAATGCAGCACATCTGGGATGAACTATTACTCAAAACTGTGATGGATGACTTCTGGTGTCTTTCCTCACCTAGTTCCAGTAAGTCATCAGACCATGATGGTCAATTGCAGGGCATCTAAGGCAGTAATATGACCAGGACAGATACCAGGAGTTGCTGTGAGTTGCAAGGCAATGGTGACTCCTGAAACTGTTGAAATGGAATGGCTTCCTGCAATGTGGTCAGGCTCCTAAAAAAGGGGAGTTGGGGTTATTTTGTGCAGCATGTCCACAGCCTGGGATCAATGTCAACCTGGCAGAAGATCTGGATCAGTAAGTCTTGGGATTCAGCTCATCCCCCATCATTAACCTTCTGAAGCTGGAAATATACCTGCATGCTAGTGATGGATGGAAATTTCAAAGCTGAACATATGCATGACAGGCATCCTGCAGATCAGGTGTGGTTGATGGATGGCCATGGATTCATGGTCACAGATCCAGATTATTGGGCATACCTGAAGGCCACACCCCACATCACAGAGGTACATTTGTTGGACTGCTTCTGCCATTCAATTACTCATGTGTTAGCTAGAAATCAGCATGCAACAATCATAAGGCAATTAATCAGGCCAATGCCCAACAGGGCAGACTTTACTCAACAGGAATTGGTGTGACAGCATGCACCTGGCATGGGTGTTTTTACCTACATTCTGTGGTTGACTTCCAAAAAGGGGAAAGGTAGGATATCACATCAATGATGCACCTCCAGCTCATGGCAGTTCAGGCAGTTAAACATGGATTACTCATTGGCAAATGCATTGCACTACAACATGGCAGGAATCAACCATGTCCTATGCTTCTATGACATCAACTGCTCATACATGAAAAATTTACACACATGGGTGCAAAGTAATGCATTCACTGACATCCCAGATTCAATGCAGGTTATGCCAGGAATTGGAATGTGGCATGTGCATGGTCACAAACAGGAATGCTATGCCTGACATGCACCCTTGTTCATGCAAGGTGCTGGGTGGGTAGATGGAGACATCATTGAGACCTTGTGGTTGCTACTCAACATTGCATCCACTTTGGCCCAGGGCATGAGTTCCCCACACTGCCAGGAGCTGTTGGATTTTCAGATCAGCAATTGCAACTTCATGAAGATGATTCACATGGGTATGAGCTTCTATTCATGCACTAACCTTCCTGACTGTTTGCATTTAGTTGATAGTCTGATACAGAAACTGACAACCACAAGGGTAGCAGCAGATGTGGCAAAACAGGCATTCAAGACATTGGATGAAGCAGTGTCTGCAACACAATGTGATACATGGACCTACCAAGAGCAAGTGGCCTTCAGAGACCAAATGGTTGACCCCTCCACCATGGATATCTTTGAAGTGCAAATGAAGAAGGGTAAGGTTCACACCTGCTCCTCCTTTCACAATACATCTGAAATGTTCATCAGCCCCAACAGTGCATACCATTGAACTGGAGTTTTTGAACAATACCACATTGAGCAGAGCACAGCATGGGATGGGAAGTTGGCTTGCTTGCAGTCTCAGGTTGGAAGAAGTGGCAATCACATTGCACACTGATCATTGCAATGTCAGTGTACATGTGCCAGAGCTGAAAGGATTGGTAATTGCATGATGCAAGGAGTGCTTATTATCAGAGCAGTTAGGGTTTATCACAGATGCTGCCATATACATCAGTCTACAGCAAGATGCAGGAGGTGATTGGAATCCAATCAATGAGGAAGGCAATGAACTTCAGGATGGCCAGTGTATGTCCAATGGATATCTATCAGACACTGAAGACCTGAATGGAAGCTCTGATGAAATGCTCACAGCTGATACCACTGACCTTGGAGGGATAGCCACATTGCCACTTCCATCAAACATTGGAATGGCTGCTTTCCATTCCTGCAATTCAGACCATCTCCATGATATAGAGCTGAGGCTCCAGATCAGTCAATCAAATGATGCACAAACAGGCTTCAGCTTGCATTGGTGGACAAGGCTGTGGTCTTCCAGAATGTGGTGTGACATGCCAAAAGCTATAGTATGAAAATTCATGCATGGGATGCAATCCATACAATTAACAGAGCAGTTCAGAAGCAAGCTGCAATATACAAGCAATGCCAAAAGGCAATGGTCACACTGGGTGCAAGTGCTGAGACCCTTACCCATTACCAGCAATTGCAGACATCAGATCTCACCATGACCACAGCCACCATAACTCAGAATGCACATGCACACCAGGTCAGCAATTTGCCTTGGTTTTGGTCTGTTGATGTTCTGATGGATATGGAATCCATCACTTGGATGTCAGAATGTATGTCTTTCATCTATGTATGTATAGATCAATGGTGACTTTACACATAGTTTACCAGACTCATTGGCTTTGAGCCAAGGCAGTGTGAGACCATTGGTCAGAAGAGGAACAGTTGCTGATAGCTGAATTTCAATGGACAATCAATTACTTCAATTATTGAGCCATCCAATGGCACACCTGCTGCTCAGAATGTGATGTGCTTGGTGCCAGCTGTTATGCTGCGAGGCAGATAGCAGTGTATGAGAGGCTTTTGGAGCATGCTCAGTTGAAACAACAGAGCATGAGCTTGAAGTATATCCCAACTTTGATGGATATTGATGCTAGTGATGTGTAGCCATAGTTGGACAAGTGTCTATCATTCAATATAACCATTCAGGTCAAGTTCATTGATAGAAATTCAATTGCAGTTGTGGAAGTCCATATCAGCCTTAAGCAATCTTCCAAACAGTACTCAAATAGAAGCAGTATGGAATTGTCAGGATATGACAATACAGAAGGTGGATATCATAACAGAAAACCTATCTCTACTGTGAGGGGGGAACTCTGTATTGCTGAATACACCTTGGATATATCTACCCATTGCACCTACATCCTCACTCTGGCACTCCCACTCCAACCCCACTGGGCAATCTGCCAGGTTGGCCCTTCCACAATATGAGTATACTGCGCCCTCACCTGGCTGAAGTCCTCCATCAGTCCAGCCAGCAACATTCAACCTGGATTGGCACTCCTCAGGTGGAGGATCACAGTGAATATTCAGGATTGTTGAAGCTGCTGTTGTGACTCACATTGCACCTGGTTGCAGTTCCCCATCTCCAGGGTGCCTCAATCAAATTGGCCCTCTTGCATTGCCATGGACTCAACAGCCAGGTCACCTTCCAATCTGCTCATCTTGGCATCACCAGGATGTCCTGAACACACCATCACATCATTCCCTCACTGGGGGGAGGTGGTGTGACAAGTCCAGAAGTTGGATCATCAGGAGGAGGTAGTTGACCTGCAGCCAATGCAACAACTTCCAACCACAAAGCCTTGATGGCCCAAATTGCACTATCCAACCTTTGGTCCAATGCCATCTGATGTGATGACAATGCTGCATATTCATCAGTGATCTGCCTCACCACTGTGTGTACCTTCTTCTCAGATGACATCTGATGGGACATCACCTCTGCAATGTCATTGGCCATGGTTCACATCCATTCTTCAAACAGGCCAGGCATAGTGGCTTGTCAACAACCATCAAAGACATTTGGCCTTGTTTTCACTTCCAGCATTTGCACTGATATCACATTGTGGAATTGAAAGAGCTGGTTGAGCTTGTCATGGATGTTGACTTTGAATAGCAATGACAGTTGTCACTGAGGTGTTGGAGCAGATGGTGGGTTGGGTACTGATGGGATGGGAGTGGAATCAGTTGCCTGTATGTTGATAACATGTCAGATATTTCAAGCTTGTCATGAATAGAGGAAGTGCAAGATATGATTTGTTCCTCTGGAGGTTGCAATGGCAGATGGCCCAGCTGCTGGAGTCATTGTGAGGCTATGCTGGTCGCTTACTGGATGAGAGACTTGGGTGGGATTTGGAGCTGGCTTCACTGGGAGACAGATTACTGCCATGGGACTTATCAGTTCAGTTCTGTGGAATGGGTGTGCATAACCACCAGGCCATCCATGGGGAATCATTACAACTGGGTAGGACCAGCTTTTTGAAGGATGTTTGCTTGTGTTAGAGGTGTGAGGTTTCTTTTCTGGGTGGGTTGTCACATAGTCCATGTCATTGTCATCATTAGCATCTTCATTGTCAGGGCACAGGCTGCTGCAAGACCTTTTCTTGGTTCATGCATGGGAGGGATTCTGTTGTGAGGGGAGTGGTGGGTGTTTTGTCTTTAGGCAGACAGGGAGTTGCAAATGTGCACCAGATCTTGTGTTTTTTTTTGCATTGCTGACATGCACCTCTTGGTTTCTGAATGCAGGGCATGTTGGCATCAGTACACTTGTCACAACAATTTTCCCTGGGAACTGTGGTTGGCCCAGATGGGTCTGTCACTGGATGGACCCAATCACCAGTTTGACTCCTGCCTTGCCCTGTCAATTGAGGTGTTGGACAGCTAGACATACCTGGCCTGTCCATGTCCACATCCTCCTCCTGATCCTCTTCCTCATCCAACTCATCAACTTCCTCCCACTTGACTAACTTAGGTTTTTGCATCTGAGACAGATGAGTGGGCTGGTGTGAGCCAGAAGTGGCTACTTGTCATGTTGATGGCCATCCCCAAGCAGGCTCATATCTGTGCAATATGATGCATCATATAAATGGCCTGTTACTAAGGTGTGGATAATGTTCCATCAGATGGATGGGCCTGTTGAGAGTATGATCAGGCATAGCAACACATACAAATGAGCCTGTCTGTCATATGTGTGCATTATAATGCATCATATAGATGGGCCTGTCAGGAAGGCATGGATGATATTGCATCAAATAGACAGGCCTGTTGAGAGTATCATCAAGCATAGCAACATATACACATGGGCCCATCACTAAGGCATGGATAATGTCCCATCAAATTGACAGGCCTGTTGAGAGTATCATCAAGATTAGAAACACATATACATGAGGCTGTTTGTCATATCCATGCATTATGACACTTCATATAAAAAGGCCCATCACTAAGGCATGGATGATATCACATTACATGAATGGGCCCATCTATGGTGTCATCTGTGTGATCACCACATATGGATAAAATGGGCCCATTGGCCATATCGAGATATTATGATGCATCATATTGACAGGGCTGTCAACATGGCATGAACCAGTTTGGATCAAATGGATGGGTATGATGATGGGATGATTGGGCAAATCAACAAATACAGATGGACCCATAGCTATGTTGATAATAATGTGGGATCAAATGTATTGGGCCATAAAATAGGTCACATTGACACAGAAGATATTCTCATGATTCTGAGTGATCATAGGCAGTATTCCATGTGTTCCATTGGAGGTCACATCCTGTGCATGGGATGACCAGCATAATAAATTGATTCTGCAACTTTGAGACCAGTCTGTAAGTCCTGATGTTTTCACCAATCTATTGCAATTACTATTAAGTAAATGGTAATACAATTGTGCTGTAATATATCCTTTCCACATTGTAGCAAATGGGGTATTACATGTTGATATAGATACTCCATGGGAAGGTTTCAGGGAACAACAAACACAAAGTAAACATGTGGAAGTTACATGTTGCATCTTCCATTGGCATTATTTTCTGCAAAGTACCTCACACCATCAACTTCAACCTTACCCATGTCTGTCTCAACAGTGCAATGAAGATCTACACCAAATGCAATGAGCTCACAGCCACAGCAAACTCCATCATTGAAATCATTGATTGGCAAGTCCATGGAACAAAGGACTTGGCTGACAAGCTGAGGTTTGCGGCTTGGAAGGAGGCTGTCAGAAGGGTAGTGGAAGTAGTGGTAAGTCCAAATATCATCCCACATGTTGCACCTCTGAGGAATATAGGATTCCATGCACAAAATTATGAGGATGACACATGAGATCCCACTCACTGTCATTGTGGCCAAAAGGTTCTGCAAATGGCATGAGAGGGTTGGACAGGAGAATGAGGCTCTCCCATTTCTGAAGTGGAGACTAATCATGCACCCAGACAAGGCCACCTTTGATGACCATCCATGGCTGCAGATGGTTGAAAGGTGCTTTGACTTGCAGTGCACTAGCTTCAAGATGTCTGCCTTCCCACCTGCTGCAGAACCATCATTGGAAATGCTACTGAAGGCTGTGAGTTGTAAAGGGAAAGAAAAGGCATCAGATGCTGAAGTGAAGGTGATGATTGGAGATGACAATGGGGAGGATGAACTGGTGGATGAGGATGCAGAGATGGGAGGGGATACCATTTGCTATGATGGACAGGCCCATGTGTATATGTCACTATGCTTGATGATACTCTTGATGGACCTGTCTATTTGATGTGATATCATCCATGCCTTCCTGATGGACCTGTCTATATGATGCATCATAATGCATGCATATGATGGACAGGCCCATTTGTATGTGTTGCTATGCCTGATCATACTCTTGATGGGCCTGTCCATTTGATGTGACATTATCCTTGCCTTAGTAATGTGCCAATTCATATAATGTGTCATAATACACAGATATGATGGATGGGCCCATGTGTATGTGTTGCTATGCCTGATCATACCCAGGACAATCCCATTCATTCTATGCAACCTTATCTACCACCTGGTGACAGGTCCATCCTTATGCATTGCCTGCCAAATGATCTGATGATACTATCGATGGGCCTGTCCTTATGCATTGATCTGCCAGATCATACCATCACCAGGCCCTTTCATTTGATTCAATGCCATCCATGATATGATGATGGGCCTGTAGCTATCTCTTTGTCTGCCCAATCATACTCTCAACTATCCTGTCCATTTGATTCCACATTATCTATGTCATGGCAATGGGCCCATCTATATCATGTGCTATAACCCATAATATGTCTGACAGGCCATCCATCTGATGCAGCATCATCAGCAATATCATGCACAGGCCTGCCCATTTGATGTAACACTGTCTGCAACATGCTGGACAGGCTGGTATATATGTTGTGATCTGGCTGATCAAACCATCAATGGGCCATCTATTTGTTCCCATGTCATTCCTCAGCTGACTGTGGATGACTGGGAATGGGTGATTTGGTCATATAAGACCATAGGTAATACCCAGGCCTAGATGGATTGATGGAATCTCCTTCCTAGCAGTTCAGTGCACTATCCCCCCCAGGGCACCTGGACTGTAATGAAGGTTCTCAGCTCACCCTAGCCCTCAACCCAGCACCCTTGAGGTGGAAACCTGCCAGATAAGAGGTGATTGGATTGTTGGTCATGTTTTAGAGTGCCAGATTAACCATCATGGCTTTTTCAGCATTCTCAGTACTGATTAGGTGCAGAACATATCAGGTATGGGTGGGGGAAACAACACAGGGATGACTGAAAGCAGATTTTTTAAGGGTTTGATTGTGTTGGACATATACCCTGATGACATTACTGTAGTGGGCACCAATATTTATGGGGATTACTGTGAGAAAATGGCCCAGATGGACCAGGAGGATGGTTTCATGAGTTGGGGTAGAAGAGGGAGCCTTGATGGTCCCAATTCATTGTTTGGCACTGTTTGTATGATGACAAATCATCAAATAGACCATGTGATATACCATGTAAGCATTAGTAAGCACCTCACAGCATTTTAAACTTTGTTAAACTCAAAACCATGTAATCAAAACTTAAAGTCAAAAAACTGACCACATGACATGTCATTTTCAAAGGGCTGCTATTCTATCAATTCCTATCCAAATCACTTGATTCATGGACCAATAGAAAGCCAAGAGTAAGTACCCTATTTCATACACTCATGGTTTAGGGGTAGGGTTAGGGGTTTTTGCATTTAGTCATAACTAATGTAAAACATACAAACATGCAGTCAGTTTTTTGAGCCACTGTAAGTCCATCATAATGGTGCAATAGAAGTTTTCATCTTTCCACAGTCAACATTGGGAAAAATCAGCATGGAAAAACTTGCAATGCAGAAGCTGCTGAGAGATGTGCAGAAGTGACTGAGCTGTCCATTCTGGTGACTGACTCAAACACCATCCACATATGGTATTTGCTGGATGCTCTCAGCCCAAAAAGAAGGGTAAGGAAATGCAGAATCTCATATTCTACAGACTTAATGGAATGGCAGGCCAACATATGGAACTGCCTTCATCTTCTGAGGGAACCACTGCAGGAGAGCATAAAGGCTTCCCCACAGGCATGGCAGATGGACAAGTCATATTTCTGCAATAATGCTGAGTTGAGAGGTGCCATGAACCTGTCACCCACATGGTTTCAACAGGGTCATTGGGTGGTTGATCATTTCTTGCCTTGTGAATAAAGTGCTCATCCATCTTGAAGCCCCAAAATGGCTTCCTGGAAGCCTCATGGCTGCTCAAATCCGGGATGGAAAACATGTCTACAAGGGAATGGGTTGACCAAATGTCCAACAACAATGCCCTGTTATCTGCAATCCTGCATGTCATCCATCTGCAAATGTATGCAGATGGCAGGGAAGCATTGATCTGCCTTGGCAAACAGGTGGAACAGTGGGTGGATTTGGATATGAGCTCCATACTGCCAATATGGAGCTCCACATATGGCCACATGTCTGTGATGGTGAATTGGGCAACTTGTTACCACAGGGATATCAATGGATGAGATCCATGGTATGACATGCTGGTAACCATGGGTGACTACCCACCCTTGGACTTTGTCATTACAACATTGAATCTGCAGCTGCACTACAACCCAGGGATGATCATTGCATTTTCAGGTTCAGCATTGGAGCATGGGGTGGGAGCTGTAGATGGTGACAGAGCATGCCTGGCATACTACATGCATGCCAATGTACATCAGTCAGTGCACATTCCCATGTGTCAATCACTGTGGGTGGACAACCTACTACCTAGACCAGTTGCAACTGGAGAACTGTTGATTTGAAGCTGCAAAATTTAATGTTAGATTTAGTAGGTGATGTGGATCTTGCATATTATTAGGATATGCTGGCTCTTGAACTTCAGATAGGTGGTGTTGCCAAGATTTTGCAAATGAGTGGGTGCTTTGACATCATAGATTGGGTGGGTACTCAGAGCTAAAGGGTGTGCATCATAAACTGCAACAAAAGTAAACCTACTCAGGCCATCATGCAGATGTGCAGATTGTCAGACATCATGCAGATGGGCAGGGGTCCAGACATCATGCAAATGGGCAGTATCTCATAAATGATTGACATTCACAGCAATGTATATACAACCAACTCCACAGTCAAAAACATGTAAACTATTGAAGTGGCATGCCCAACAACCCATGCAATGCCCACCACCTAGCATAGAAATGGTCAATTTGTTGACCCTGACCATTGACAACATCAACATATTTCTAAATATTTTCAATGCAGTAGTTTACCTGCTCCTCAATATGGCCATTGAGACAGTCTGCAATTGGCACCTCAGGCAATGGCCATAAGCCCTGGGCCATCATCAACTATTTTCAGTGATGAGAATAAGTGGCATACCTTAAAAAAATCCCAGGCAGTGGAAAACAATCCCTTGCCTTGCAATCGTTGGGAATCTGCTGCATATTCCTCAGAACAATATATCCACCAAGGGAATGCAAAGCTGGAATTGGGATCAGCTGCATGTGGGGTCCAATGTGGGATGCTGGCACTGATATTGTTAATTATGCAAAATGCACTAAGGGGAATTAACTGCATTTGATCACAGAAGCTAACCTCATCATCTTGGTGTCTGAGGTACACATGGTAGCATGCTGGGAGGGGAGGAGTATAACTGGCACACAACACCATCACCAGAATCAAGCTATTAAGCTGATTCTGAAGGAATTATGTATCAGTCCTACATTGTGAAAAATTGATGTAAAACCTACCAAGACCGTTGCTAGGTTTGCAGACCAATGCACAGGCCATCCCACAACATCAGCAGTCTGCTTCAGATGTACAGAGGCCACCTCAATCTGGCATGCCAAGTAGAGGATACCCACCTCTACCACAGACTGGTGAGATGGGTGTGATTGGCTGGTGATGAATGGCTTGGGACAATTTTCAAAGGTGGAATGTGGATAATGAATGACTTCCATCAAATCAAGCATATTGATGAGTTGAAGGCCCTGAGAGGCTGCACCATACTGGTCCCTTGTAGCTGTGCCCAATTCTCTTGCAATGGCATTCACAGCCCACACAAGGTGCCTATCAAGGGTGGGATCAAATGGCATGTTGCTGGGAGTGGTGTTTCTGCCATAGTGAGATACCATGGCATGTAAGGTGCACAGGACTAAAATTATCAATGTCAACAGTGTATCAGATTAAGCTCATGCCCATACCTTGATTGCAACATGGAACAGGTGCCAATCCCCATTGTTCCATTTGAAGAGATTGCTGTGTGGATGGAAGTTCACCTACATAATTGATGGATATCACCAATCACATGAATAGAACCAAATAAATGCTCACCATTGCATATTTCTTCAAAAAGATCCCTCATCTCTGATTGTTTGGGCATGCCAAAAGTCAAATGGTTTGCACCATTGTCCTCATCCACTGCCAAGTCAAAAGATTTGATGGGTACATTTGAAATGAGTGGGGGAGGCATTGGTTCCCTTCATATCCTGCAATTGAGAAAGCAGGTTAGTCAGAGAATCAGGTTGAGGAGATCAGTCCCTCAGATTTGATGATTTGCAGGTGATGGGCAGAGGAGATGGTTCCTGCACATTCTGCAAGTAGATCCACATTCATTCCATCCACTGGGGGAGCAGTTGGTTCCTGTTCATTCAGGAACTGATTCATCAAGTTGTCATGTGGATCTACTACTAGAAAATTAGTTTGTTCATTAGCTTGAAGGGCAATTGTGCCAACTCACCAGCTGCAATGCTGCCCTCTGCCAGAGCAGTTGGCTCCCTTTCCTGCATGAACTGATCCAGCAAGCTGTCACATGAATCTATAGCAAAAGAATGTTTGTTGTTTAGCTTGGAGAGAAATCATGTTCACTCACCAGCCACAATATCCATGTTCGACCCTGCCATATCTACCATTCCACTTGAGACAATTGGTGGAGGGGTTGGCTCTCACAACTCACACAGTTGTACTAGTGTCTCCTCCAGATTTTTGGACTGCTTTATGTGGGAGCTAGATTGCCTTGGCTTGATTGGTCTTACATTAGCTGTGGATGGCTTAGGTCACTGGATCCAACAATGAAGACAACCTCACCTCGATGATGGAAATGAACTTGGCAGGACTGTTTGGTGGACATATTTGACAATGATGGGTTCACTGATAGGTTGATGATCAATCAAGATTTAAACTTGTAGGAACAATGGCAAGAATATCATTCACACCATGGAAAGCAAGGTTGGACAATGGCAGACACAGCCATATTTGGTTCAGCAAGGTTGGACAATGGCAGATGGAGCCAAATTTTGGGTAACAGCAATACATGGGAGATGAGCAGCAATATCTCCCTACATAGATAGCTACCAGTTGCTTCCACATGGCCAATACATAGACCTGTCCCACTCAGCTCTCCACTCAATTGTCCTGCTCAACCATCCTGCTTAACTATCCCTCTCTCTGATATCATAGATGCCTCTCACAACCACCATGGTGTCATGAGCTA
>NW_026261168.1:0-18043 GCF_024613125.1 Pisolithus orientalis | reverse complement strand
GCACGTCGGGATCCTCTTATCTCTGGGCAAGATTGAGACGTCATCCGGGGATCAGCTGGAAAATATCCCGGAGTGAACCAACCTCCATGGGAGATCCGCAACTTCATCCTCGTCATTGTACTTTTTCACACTATGGTCAGATTCATCTTCTAAGATCACCGCAGAGGGTGGTTCACATAGTTAATCGAAGGCAGTGGAACCTCAACAGGCTCCAACCGCAAATCACAACACTCCCTCAGCGAACCACAGTGGATCCATCTCCTTGCGGCCAAAGGAATCACCTTTAACGAGAACCCCTGCGTCTGTGAATGTCACCTGAATATGTTCCCCACTGTGTAGGCGCCTTCGAAGCCACATGATAGCATGATCTACGTCGGCGGAGTATTTCAGGTGGAAGCCATTCCAACGTCAAGCCTTTGAGTTGATCCCACAGGTCTGCGGCGACGTCTTGCTAGCCATCTAAACCAAAGAAGATTGGGATATCCCACGCTTGCGGTGTTACGTTGCGTACAGTTGGAAAGGCCGCTGCGATACTCGGAATGATTGATTTCTGACTCCAATGTGCAACCTGTGAAGACGAAATCTGTTACATCGGGGAACCTGCTCTCGAGCGAACTGAACACCACGATCGCCGGTACATTCGAAATGGAAGGGTTACAGGCAAAATGAGTGAGTTTCGCAGACGATGAAGTATTTGAGTTGAATCACCAATTTGGAACTGAAACAATGTAAGACATAAAGAGCTAAGCTCGACATTCAATTGACGATCATGTACGATGAGAACGAGTGTTGTTAATTCGCCCGATCGCAAGACACGTCCAAAATTAAAGTGGAGATCTTGGGTGTAATTGAAACCGGCCGGGTAGATTTGAGCCGTTTGGTTGTCAAATGTTCGAGGACGTGAGCTTTCTCCGGTAGAAAGAACGCAGGCTCTGAGCTCACTGCAGTCCTTCAACCCGCGAAAACAAGATAGTCACATTACGCCACCGTTCTGAAGACGAAAAGGCAGCAGCAAGAA
This sequence comes from Pisolithus orientalis, assembly GCF_024613125.1. Lineage (NCBI taxonomy): Eukaryota > Fungi > Basidiomycota > Agaricomycetes > Boletales > Pisolithaceae > Pisolithus > Pisolithus orientalis. The sequence continues at coordinate 17,025 of NW_026261168.1, read as the reverse complement.
ACGTCCATAACTTGTCCTCCCGCGTATCCAAAGACAGAAGCAGATATAAATATCGATGAGACACGCACCAACTTCTTTGCACGTGTACTTTTACCTACGAAGGTGAATGTTTCGGGCACAGCTGGATAGAAGTCCAAAAATGAGGATGAGACAAGAGTATCCCGCCAGCGCCGCGACACACTTGCGGCCACCCTTTTCGCTTGTTGGGGGCATCATCACAGGAGCACCTGTCGCACATGTCGTCATAGATGGCAAGTCCCAGTACTTGCGTGAGCGGCTCAATGGAAAGACGATCTATGGGTAGGGAAAACAGCTCCATGGTCAGTTCCCAACAGCTATATCTGACTGGAATGGTTCCTGCTGGAGGTTGCTTTGTTGAAAGACATTGATGGTGTGTGGGTGGCTGTAGTTACAACCTCGCCATCCGCCTGTCAAGGTTAAGACACTGGCCATTAGGCAGCCTTGAAGAAACTCGGTCTGCACACATAACCAACTGATTGCGAAACCTGGACTGGACCGACATTGGCTTTTGAGCGGTCACTTGGCGTGTGTAGCCGGTGCCAACTTGGGTGATACCGAAACGAGACTTAATTGGACATACCTCGATCCACGGCTTTTTAGCTGCTGAATGGACTTCAGAATGATATGCCAGCTGGAACGGGCCCGGAGCGATGCAAAGGTGGGAGGGCAGGATGCAAGTACTCAGAATCTACTAAACAGTTGCTGACCTTGGCTTTGGTGATAACTGTTCGACAGTTCCAGTCTCCCATAGATAAGTGTTGACGACCTGAGCGTTTCAGAGACTTGCAACCCGCGAGACCGACATAAGGGCAGACAGTGGCCGACTCACTTTTTTCTTCTTGTACCCGAAGGAAATCGACTGCAAATATACAAGCAATTGAGCTCAAGCAAATGGCACCAGGCAAGGTGCTCAATTCTCTCTCACAGAACAGGTACTGCTGTGTATGTCAACGGCAAAGTCTGTGTCGCGTCTGCATAAACATGTGTCAAGGGGAATTCCAAAGGTTGCCCATACCCAATACCGAACATTATTCACTCCTCGAATCCCCCTATGCTACGTACAGCCTCGACCAGTCGTTGATGCTCTCTCAACAGCTCACCCACCTCGGAAACCCTCAGATCCCCTTCTTCACATTCCATGAAACGTCGGTTTGGTGGCGGAAGTCGGAGTGACACATTCGACGTCCCTAGCGTTGAACTCCTACCCACCGTGTGTGCCTACAATCGAGACGTTAGCTGGATGCGTTGGGAAAGGCACAAGACTGGGAAAACGACCTTTGGCCCTTCATGATGAGACAGTCTGTGGTAACCATCTCTGCACTGACTACGCTCTGGCCCGGAATCAACGCGCGCAAGACACAGAAAGACGTGTCAAACACGCCTGTGATGACCTTGTTTGCTGATCCCGCAGTAACATCAACGTCCTGCTCCACGCGTCCCCGAAGACCGGACGGTGTCCCAATGAAGCATGAAGGCGCCTCTGGGGTCGTAGGTGTGGTCGCTGTCACAGCTCGCATAATCGGTATCGGAGTCAGGTCTGCCGTACTGGAAACCGAGAAAGAGACCGTCAACAAAGCAATTCCCGGGGGTCGCCGAATATACAAACTCAATAATGAGAGAGGGTGTAAAGATGCTAGCTTACTTAGGGACCAGATAATTAATGTGTATACTTCGTCGGATGCCGAAGAGCAGTCTTCAGTGCTGGTGCCTTGCGGTGACGATGGTCAAGCATGATAACTTGAACTGGCCAGTTTCATCACTACATCTAATCAGCGTGCCTGGAACCCATGCACGCTAATCATGGTCCTGGCCTCCCGCCTGTTGGGGTCAATAGATATGCCTTGGCTTTTGGAAAGGTCACGGATAAATGTGTACCTCGCACCCCTTGGAGAACAACTCGAGATCTTCTTCTGCATAAGACACGTTTACACGACCAGCAGTCCGTTGTCTCGTCCTTGCAAATTGCACCAACGGGCGGACAATGCGCGTCAATTTACGACTGCTGCAAGCATACAGAGCCAAAAAATCGTCATGATAGTCAAAATGCAGCCAGTAGCAGTTATAGATTGTCTACCTCTAGAATTGTTCTCTCGGATTCTCCACTTCGCTCTTTCCAATGACTAGTCAGCGCGAGTGGCGCCTGCATCCCCGCCAGAAACAACAACTCGCAGGGGTATCTCGCCGGTGGAGGGACGTCATTCTGAACACTCCATCCCTATGGTCTACTATCTGCACGCGTCCTATTTGGGCCCTGTTAGACGTGGAGATGCATGTGGAAAGGAGTCGCGACCATCCGCTTGACATTATAGTTTTCGAGTGGTGGTACAGCTACGGATTTGTTGCATTTCTTCATCCCATTCTTCCCTATACACACCGTTGGCGCAGCCTTACTATCCACACTGGTGTGGCAGACCCACACTCCCTTCTCCATGATCTCAGCGAGCTATCTTTTCCCTGTCTCAAACGCGTAAATGTCCGAGGTTCACGGAGATTTGATGTCGAATTTCCCACCGCAGATAGCACTCCTGTCCTCAATCAATTGATTATCCAAAGTTGTCGCCTTCCAAAGAGTTTGCTCCCTTCTCTGGAAAAGCTGACGACCCTTACGCTCTGCGGAGAGATAGGTCACTGGCAACTCGAACCACAGTCTGTTCGTTTACCATTGCTGAGATCGCTCACAATAGACGTTGACAATCCGGGCATGCTAGTGAAGGCGATCGTAGCCCCGGAACTTTCTTGCTTTGATTTCAATTTTGATGAATCGGCCGCAGTTTTCGGCGGGATTCCTTCCGCATTCAACAAGGTTCATTATGTTTGTCTCCGCTCTTCGACTAGGGACCCCATTGCAACAGTGTGCCAGGCGTTCCCTAATGTACGCCACTTCGAAATGGGAGAATATGCATGCGGATTTTTCCATGGTTTGAGGGAAAGGACTGACCTCTGGGTCGACCTGGAATCTATAACTCTTTGCTCTCTACGTATAGACGTCTTGGAAGGGGCAGTCAACGAACTTCGAGAATGGTTTCTGCAACGGAAACCGACGGCAAAACCATTACATGTGCGTTTCACACGTATCAAGAATCCTACGTGCTGGAAGAGGACAGGGCGTCTTCTTTCAATGCTTTATGACTCATTACACGAATATTGTACCTTCGCGGTCGACCGGTTCCCAATCATGGAACAAACGAAGGTGACTTCTTTGACTCCTACACTTCATATGGTATGCAAATTCAACCATGGTGAATCCTGGCTTTAATGTTCATTCCTCACAATATTTATGATACAGGATCTCCCAGGCGTTCCATCTTGCGTTGTCAATGTGCGTCTGGAGCAGGACGTTCCTTGGCGAGAATCGACAGATGACTTTCAGAATGTATCGGAAGATGAATCTAGTGAGATCGCAAAGGATGACGATTTGGAGGACAATTGGGGTGACTGGTGGGCAGATTCGGACGTCGATTATGGTAATCAATGATGTGTCCCTCTCGCTGAGGAACATCGATTTTGTTCTGGCTTAGCCGATGATATTCCACATAGAAGCTTTCGCGCACACCGTGATCGTGCTTGCGATCGGTCAATACTACTGACATAAAACTCTTGCGTTCAGTTGTTCCCACGCAGTCGAACTCCAAAATCCCTGTCCAATCGTGAGCTTGTCAGTGTCTCGTCATGGTTGCGGAGCGTAAAACCTGTTCTACGGATCCTCTCATTCTAGCGCGGTCGGCCATGAGCGCGGCTGGTGATGACACAGAACTTCCGCGTGCACGTTAGCCCAACTGAAGGGGTAATGAGTAGATATGAGGTCCGAAGTGCGGGCAGAGTGGTGCTGACATCTATCGATCCAAATTTATCTGACTGTCCACTCGGCTCCCCGTATCGCCCAATGGCCGGAGGATGGATCCAGGTATATCACAGAATCAGACATATTCGCCGAGTGGACCGTCCCGTCATGGGAGATACGTTCTTGTTATTTCCGATCCTGCGTTCCAACTACGCATGTATGTATACCCGTATAAGTGTATTCTTGTGCTGCTCGATGCGAATTAATATGGAGGTTATACTCTAGGGGGATGCACAGCCATTCACGTTGGCAATATGGTTCCAAGTGCGACTGGCACTCACGATCAGTGTTGCTGCGTACGCCCTCATCGCCACAGGAGTTGACGCCGTCATCGGGGCACCATACCGCGTCGCTCCACGCTGTAGGCCCGACCCTCAATCGACGTCCTCAACCTCTGCACCAGCCCACCTCGAATTACCCTTCAAAACACGTTCCCTCCGCTTCTTCAGTAACCCCTTGTATGCCTCACACACCCACTTTACATACCCTACGTCCTTTGTCCGGCGTAACGCTACCAGTCGATGATGCAACAGCTCGACGTCGGAGAAACCAATGATAGGTGGGACGCGGTCATCCTTGGGGCCAACGGGAGAAGTGAGTCGGACGAGGGGCTTTGCCACGGAATGAGATGGAGTCGTAGTAGGTATCAGTGAGGGCGAGGATGGGTGAATAGGTTTGGGATTCGTGAGTGTGACTCGTGTCGATAGAATTGGAGGTTTCGCGAATAGAGAGAAAGTGGGTGATTTGTGAACAGCTGGCGTTAATGTAGTAGACTCGGAACTCTTATCCGACGTGATACTTTCAATCCCGAATGGAAGTACTGCCTTGGGAGGATACCGATCCACGAACGCCCGCAATAATATCAATGCACCGTCGACGTCTTCATTCCTACCAAGACCCATCAGTCATCGACACCATAGAATGAACGCCGTAAACACTCACAATATTAGAACCCGTCTCATAGCTGCGTGAACCCTCTCGACCATCCTCGCCCACCTCCCCACATCACTGTACCCCTCTGTCCCTGCTCTCGCCTCTACCCTCTCCCATTCCGTCCACAACTCCCGCGCCCACGATAACACGGCACCCCTCTCCTCCTTCTTCGCCACCGCACATCGCTCGAGAGCATCGAGATAGGTGTGTGCATCGCCTCGGAGTATTCCGCTCTGATTTGGCGTGCCAAAAAGCGACCGGAACACCTCGATCGAGCGCTCGATGCTCGCGTGCACGTAGAAGACGGATAAGTAAGCGTTTACCAATGCGGGTTTAAGTTCGATGTTTGCAAATTTGCCTGTAAGAGGGTCATCTACGAACGTGCCTTGATCTGAGAAATGGGATTTAGGAATTGTGTTAGAGCTGGTATCTTGGATGATGCGGTCGAACAGCGCTTGTACTTCTGCCAGAACGTCCGAATGTGTTTGTGGTGGAAGCGGGGGGAATGACGGGGTGGAATTGGTAGGCAGCTGATCCGGTAGAAGCGGAGGCTCTGCCTGCAATGCATCTGCCTCATTTTGTGCCAGCGGATTAGAATGAGAAACAGTGTCCAGGAGTCGAGTAGCAGTTCGGCTGAACGGCGGCTTGTACGACGCATACGAATGGAATATATGCGTTAGCATTTTGGCATCCACACCGCTCGTTCTTGTATTGCCCCCGTCTTCTGGTGTGTCGGAACGCAGAGACTCTGCAAGAATCCACCGTGCCCTGTTCAGATCCCCAACACGCTTGCATCCCTCCAGCAGCGCACACCACATCCGCCTTTGATTTCTCCCTCGCTCCGGATACTTTTCCTTCATTTCTCTCGCTAGCCGCATCCCCTCGCTTAACCACCCCTCACCTGCTCGTCCTAGTACCAACACGATCGCCTCGTAAGCTCCTCGGGTAGGTTCGACTCCGTTCTCCTGCATTTCGGTCCACAAATCTAGGGCTCGCTCCGGCTCAACACGACCGCCTGCAGAGCCACACGCTCGTGTCATCACCGCATATAGATATGCATCGGGAGTCGGATGGGCTACATATCGCATGTGAGCGAATAAATCCCATGCATGGGCACGGGCCGCCGATTGACCTAGTCGGGGATCTGACGACGGATGTGTTTGGACGTTAAAGAGCGCAGAAATGGCCCGGGTGTAGGATTTGATGGGGGCAAAGTGACCGGATGCTTCGTAGTTGTGTAGCACATCGAGTGCAGCAGTCGGGAAGACAGGACGAGTGGAGACGCCCAGATCTGGGAACCCCGAAGGAGTGTGGTGACTGGCTCGGAGGTAAGCTTTCACGTGTAAGTCTCGTTGTGTTTCGGTGGGTGGTCCTTCTATGAGTCAACTATCGGGTAAGCATGAGGAATGGAGTATCACTGTACCTGACAGGATGCGATGCATCAGTGATTCCAGATGGGTCGTATCTCCTTTCGAGGCATATACTCCGAGTACGTGATTCACAGCCTCTTCCGGGATGGTTAATCCCGCTTTCTGAGAGTGCTTCAGCCTTCGAACTTTTAACGGTTTTCACAATACGCACCTGGATGAGAAGAAGGGTTCTCTCGGCAGCGTCGACGTCATTCTCATACACCTATTCGAACGACCGAGTGAACATGCGGAAAAGCACAGATGAAGTAGTACATACGCAACATCTTACGACTGACAACCACTCCGTTTTAGACATCATAGTTGCGAATGCGGGGATAGCCTCGCGGTCGACATTTGGGAGTGCGGTGTCGACTGAGGCCACGAGACCCTGCAGTTTAGCTATCGCACTTTCTATAAGGTCTAAAACGCGCCGGTGTCCATGTTCTGACTGGATAAGGGGAGGTGCAAACGTCGTGACGCTTTCACGTTGGACAGCCAACCTCCGCGTGAGGCTATTTTCGGCATCGTCTGGAATCGTGGCAGTTGGGGTGAGTCTGGCTTCTATCCGTTTCAGAGCCGCGAAATCCTCTTCTCTAAGGGTCTCCGTCGAATCCGAGGTACACACACCTTGGGAGGGAGAGCCTGCGGGGATGAGGTCGTGGTAAAGTACATACAATTCGTCGTCGGACGCGGAACCGGGTGGATTTTCAGCAGTCTAGTTGAGGGTGCGTCAATAGAGAGACCAGGTAACATCAGTCCACACACCTGGACAGCGCTGATGATGTTCCAAGCGACGTTGTGCAGTGCCTGTATTTTCTTTTCCAGTGACGCAGGACCATGATAGACGACTGGGAGCTGCTGTGGGTGTGGCCGGAGTTGTACTGCGGCTATTTGGTGTATTCTGCGTGGTACGCCAACTGCACGCGGGACCACCCTCATATTTTCAGAGTTGGATGCATCTTTGACGGAGGTCCGAGGATGTCTCTTGGTGGATTATGTCAGCAGAAACCCCTTAGACGAGGACGGGTCCGGTTGTACTGTCTGTGTGGTGAGTCTACGGGGATCATCAGAGCAGAGATTCTAGACCCCCTGTCGTCGCAGTGCGTGGTGTGAGTCCAATTAACGTGCCACTGCCAGGACGAGGACACTTCGATTCCACCTTTCCACGCCGATAGCCCATTCACCGACATGTCTGCCAGACGCGATTTCCCAGCGACGTCCATCGGTCGGTCCCACACAGCCAACATCACACGCACGGACTCTCGCGAGAGTCTGACAGCCCATCCACTGCTATCGACTTCATCCGTGCCTCCTACTTCCACTCCAATCACAGACCTCACCGTAGCACAGTCTTCGAACTCAAAGTATGTCCCTTACACGCCCAGACAGCGGCCAGCCTCGTCTGGCTCACCCGTCCAACCCGTCGTCTCGGTGTCACCTCAGCAAACGCAGTCTCAGTCTCAAGGCGCTGCTACGGGGAAGCTACAGATGATGAACCTCAAGGCAGCCGCACAGGGCATTGGGCTCGACTCGGCGTCTATTGGCTGGGCCATTCTAGAGAAGATATCATACGAAGGCGATACCACAGACGAGTGGGCCGAAATATGGAACGCCATCACCAAGGGTAAGGTTAGTATCCCTCGTCCCGCATATCGACTTTGTGCTATGTGCTCGTCGTGACGTGGTACTCACTCGGCGTACTTCAAGGCATCCCTACTCCTCCCGCTTGAGCAATCCACAGGACACGAGAAGATCACACCCGAGTTTGTCCAGGATCATACTATTGTATGCAATACTCATTCCAGAGATGACACCCCCATCATAACGCTCTCAGGCCTACGAGGCCAACTCGTCAAGTATATCAATTAGCGCTGACCCGAAACCTCGCTGACGGTGCTCTATAGTGACGTCCTTACAGTACGCTCGACGATCCCACATACGACCAAGCAGTTCCAGGAACTCTTCGTATCGTCATCGTCTTCCAGGATCTCGCTTCTCAACTCCCTGCCTCCCCTCCCATTTTACCCTCCAGAATCTTCCTATCCTACGTTCTCCGTGCCATCCCATGCATCTCTACCACTTCCACCTCGGGCATCGAAACCTCCCCTTCCGCCGCGACCAAACCCTCGCTTAGCGCCCTCACAACCCCCCTCTCGTCTTTCGATGCCTTTCGCTTCCTTCTTCGGACAGAAGCCTCCTACAGTCGCCGCTCCCACATCAACCCCTCTACCTTCCGGATCCTCGTCTGCATCGTCCGCATTGGGAGCTCTCAGCCCGTCCGCCCCTCAACCTTACACACCGACGACGACAACGGCCGATGCCGATTCTCCTCTCGAAGTATCCGCATTTACCATCGGTGCCGCCATATCCCGCCAAGATGTCGCCACGGAGATCATTGCTGCACTTAACGGCGAAATTGCCATGTCACTCAACGATCAACCACCATGGGTCGTCGACCGCGTACAAACGTTTGCGTCACCGCTGCTTCCATTCGTGAGAGCACCCCCGGGAGGAAAGAAGAAGCTACAAGATTTGGTAGAGAGTCCTGGAAGAATCAAGTATGTAGCCAACCATGCGCAGCAGGGGACGCCAGAAGAGTTGTCCCAGAAGTTCCAGGAGTTTTATAGCGCTATGGCGGCAGAATTGCACAAGGAGGGACGGAGCGTAGAATGCGAGGAACACAAGGAAAGTATTTCCTCCGAGCACGAGGATAAGCTTGAGGGGGAAGTCGAGGATAACGAGAAAGAGATCGAGGAGAGAGAATTTAGGATTCGGGATGTTCTGGAAACGATCGAGGCCACCCTATGCAGCCTCTTATACGACAGGTATGTTGTTGAGGACCAGTTTCGGCATGCATGTTTGCTCAGAACGTCATTACAGGCTATTCTTGCCGACCGGGTCTGACGATGCGTCCCACGACGAGGCGCTCTCCAGTCGGATAGCTGCACTCAACGTACTCGACCTGGGATTGGAACATCTCGATGTGGACGTGGGAAGCGCCAGTCCTGAAGAGTTGAATGCTGTTATACGAGCATGTGGAGAAAGTGGGGTCCTTTCTCTCTAGCTGACTATCTGTACTCACTCATTTCCAACTAGCTCTTGCACAGTTAGATCTGGCAAGTCGGGCTCCGCGAGATAAGGCCATCGTTCTCGTCTCTGCACACAAGATAATAGTCGGTGAGTTTTCCGGCAATCCAAGCTTGGGGACTTACTTTCACTTAATGACAAATTTCAGATGGACTGTCCAAGGTCCCTCCTCTGCGCTTGAGGAGTGGCGAGAGCCCCAAAACAACCCCTCCCCCACCCAATCCTCCTGCCCTTGCACCCACTAATGAGCCTGGTAATGCACTCCAAGTACTCGTAACCTCACCCTCTGAAATCAAGAGCGACGACCACAATCCCACACAGATTGCAGAATCGGCACTTTTTCAGCGATCACCTAAACTCGAGCACACGGCTCTTTCCACCCCTCTTCCCGAACCTCAAGCCACCCCAACGCCTGTATCAGGCGATGTCCTCTTCCCATTACTCATTTTTTCCGCCGTCAAAGCCAACCCACCACACCTTGTCTCCCACCTACTCTTCACACAGCGTTTCCGCAACCAGGCATTCGGCGGAGAAGAAGGATACTGTCTGATTAATTTAATGGCTGTCGCCGAGTTCTTGGAAAACGTCGACTTAGACGCACTTGGATTGAAAGATAGTCAGAAAGTCGTCAGGTATGCTCCAGTTCCTTTCGTATATTCGGCGACCCCAGGAATTGCTTCGTTGACCGTCTCCGTCTCGGTTTCCAGTACGGCAGACCTGACTCCGATACCGATTATGCGAGCTGTGACAGCGACCACACCTACGACACCAGAGGCACCCTCATTCTTCATTGGGACACCGTCCGGTTTTCGGGGACGCGTGGAGCAGGGCGTTGATGTTATTGCGGGATCAGCAAACAAGGTCATCACAGGCGTGTTTGACACGTCTTTCGGTGTATTGCGCGCGCTGATCCCGGGCCAGAGCGTCGTCAGTGCAGAGACAATGACCAAAACCAGCTCAGGAACTGGAGATGGGAGTGGGAGTGTAACTGGAGAAGGTGGTACGGCACCTGCCAAAGGCGCCACGAATACAGACCCCGCGGAACCATCAACGATGATGACATCTTCATTATCGCCACTAGTCGCTGGAGCTGGGGCTTGGGGAAGCGGCGTAAATCTTTTGCGCCGTGACAGCGGATTCTCGCTTGCTAGTTTAGCTGCGTCATTGCCGGGCGGGCAAGGTACGAGGTCCAGAGCATCGAGTAACGTGGATGGGACGGGGCAAAGGGAGCTTGTGGAGGTGTCCTCGAGACCTGCGTCTGTGAAGTCGTCTTCTGGGAGAGATGAGGAGGGCGAGGATGGTGGGGACGCCAGTGAAGATAATGACGAAAGTGGAGAGGATGAAGACGAAGATGAAGAGGAGGAAGGAGAGGAAGAGGAAGAGGAGGCTCATGATGCGAGGAGTATCAAGAGCTTCGAAAGTATGTTGAGTAGCAGTCGGAAGAAGCGTCGCTCTGCTGCTGCTGCCAGTACTGCTGCAAGAAAGAGCCTTACCGATCGACTGAGCAATATGCCGGGACTGTCCAGACTGTCTCATCATGAAGGGCCAAAGGTCGTTTGTCCAGTCTTGTGCTTTTCCCAACGCATCCAGCTAACGTCTCGATTGTAGGCACACACGGTGGGTAGGAGTTCAACGCTAGGGACGTCGAATGTGTCACTCCGACTTCCGCCACCAAACCGACGTTTCATGGAATGTGAAGGGGATCTGAGGGTTTCCGAGGTGGGTGAGCTGTTGAGAGAGTATCAACGACTGGTCGAGGCTGTACGTAGCATAGGGGGATTCGAGGAGTGAATCATGTTCGGTACTATCGGGTATGGGCTTTCTCCCGGAATCGGGCAGGACCATGGTCGAGGTCTTCCTTCTGATGACCCATAATCAAGCGGATTCAACAACATTTGGAATGCCCCTGACACATGTTTATGCACGCCCGACAAAGGCTTCGCCATTGATCCACACAGCACTAGGTGGAAGTACCTGTTCTGTGAGAGAGAACTGAGCATCTTGCCTGGTGCCATACATATGTTTGAGCTCAATAGCTTGTATATTTGCAGTCGACCTCCCCTTTGGGTACAAGAAGCAACAACAATCCTGAGCGTTTTAAAAGCGAGTCTTAGCCATCGTCTGCCTTCATGTCAGTCTCGCGGGCTGCAATGGGCTGGAGTCTCTCCAGACCCCATCCGATCACGTGACATCTCTTGCCTCCCGTCCCTCCCGCTTTCGCGTCGGGCCGTTCCAGCTGGCATATCATTCTGAAGTCCATTCAGCGGCCAAAGAGCCGTGGATCGAAGTATGTCCGACTAAGTTTCGCTTTAGTATCACTCAAGTTGGCACCGGCTACATACGCCAAGTGACCGGTGACCCCCCCCCCCCCCCAAAAAAAAAAGCCAATGTCAGTCCAGGTTTCGCAATGAGCTCTGTGTACAGACCGGGTTTGTTCAAGGCTGATACGGCCTAATTCCCAGTGTCTTAACCTTGACAGGCAGATGACAAGGCTGGAATTACAGCCACCCACTCACCGTCCAGTAACGAATGTATTTTAACAAAACAGCCTCCAGCGAGAACCATTCCAGTCAAATATAGCTGATGGATATCGCCCATAGAGTTGTTTTCTCGACCCATAGATCGTCTTCTTTTTGAGCTGCTCACGCAAGTACTGGAGCTCGCCATCTATGACGAAATGTGCGACAGGTGCTCCTGCGATGATGCCCCCAACAAGCGATCGGAGTGCCCACAAGTGTGTCGCGGCGCTGGCGGGACACTCGTCTCACCTCATTTTTGGACTTCTATCCAGCTGTGCCCAAAAAATTCACCTTCGTAGGTGAAAGTACAAGTGCAAAGCAGTCATGCGTGTCTCATCGATATCTACGTCTGCTTCTATCAGTGTTTGCCTTCAGAGTCCTTGGATGCGCGAGAGGACAATTTATGGACACTTCCTGCTGCTGCCTTCTCGTCTTCAGAACGGTGGCGTAGTGTGACTATCCTGTTTTCGCGGGTTGAAGGACTGCAGTGAACTCCGGACCTGCGTTCTTTCTACCGGAGAAAGTTCCCGTCCTCGAACATTTGACAACCAAACGGCTCAAATCTACCCGGCCGGTTTCAATTGCACCCAAGGTCTCCACTTTGATTTCGGACGTGTCTTGCGATCGGACGAATTGACCACACTCGTTCTCATCGTACATGATCGTCGAATGAATGCCGAGCTTAGCTTTTTATGTTTTCCCTGTCTCACATCGTTTCAGCTCCAAACTGGCGATTCAACTCAAATACTTCATCGTGTGGTCGCCCCGAAACTCACTCATTTTGCCTGTAACCCATCCATTTCGAATGCACCGGCGATCATGGTGTTCAGTTCGCTCGAGGGCAGGTTCCCCGATGTGACAGACCTCATCTTCACAGGCTGCACACTGGAGTCAGAAATCAATCATTCTAAGTAAAGCAAACTTGGTCATGCTATCGCAGTGACCTTTCCAGGTGTACGCAACGTAACATTGCATGCGTTGGATATCCCAGTCTTCTTTGGTTTAGATGGCCAGCCAGACGTCGCCACAGACCTCTGAGATCAACTCAAATACATGCGTATTTGGAACGAGGATCGGAAATAACAGGAACGTATCTCCCATAACGGGACAGTCTACTCGGCCAACATGTCTGATCCTCTCTGCCCACGCATGAAGAAGGGAGGGGTGACATATCGATCATGGTCCTATGCTACGTGAGTCGTTTCGCGCTCCTCTGCTCGTCGATGGTACCGTTAACACAACTCGCAATGGCTTGGGGGTCTAAATAGTCCAAATCACAAGTGTGATAAACGAGGGAGCAGAGAAGGCGCTCTGCCTACAGAGTGCATGAGGCTGGCCGAGTGAGGACGAAGAGTTAACCGTATCTGACCATGTTCTGATGCATTGGAATGTCAGTGTGTACTATCATTGCAACATTTACGAATTGGGTATCGTTGGGGGATCCACACCCAGCACCCCCATGGTATTGTTAGCCAGCAGAGATGACACCCACATCGGGGGGATCCCGCAGATTCCACACTGATTTGAGGGATGATCTGGCTTCGAAGGGTTTGCGAGTCGGTCAAACTCAGGTCATTTCATAGACAATCAACTGCAAAACATCGCAAGTGGTGAGCATTTCAGGAACCGGGCCCCGTGACTATGGGCAGTCCTTCTGATCGGTCCCCGACTCACCAATCCAAGGACCCATAATACGTTGATCACTTGCTGGTCGACCATAATCCTGCACTCCCGCCTGTCGGGGAGGTCAATCATCAGAGGTGCTTACGGTTTATGAGAGGACACTTCTTGTGAGGAAACTGTTATCTTAGTATGACATGGTAAAAAATCTACTGAGTCATTGATATGACATTCTGCCTCCTTAGGGGCGGAACTGGTCTCAACAGATAAAGCCGTTGTTATAGCACATTGCTTTGCAGCTGGAAGCGGTGCATCAGAAGTTCATATATCGAAGGAGACAGAAGGCTACTAACTCCACCTGCCCGCACTTCGGACCTCATATCTACTCATTACCCCTTCAGTTGGGGCAATGTAGACGCGGAAGTTCTGCGTCATCACCAGTCGCCCCCGTGGCCGACCCCGCTGGAACGAGGGGACCCGTAGGACAGGTTTTACGCTCCGCAATCATGACGAGACACTGACAAGCTCACGGTTGAACAGGGATTTTGGAGTTCGACTGCGTGGGAACAACTGAACGCAAAAGTTTGATGTCAACAGTATTGACGATCGCAAAGCACGATCACGGTGTGCGCGAAAGTTTCTATGTGGAATATCGTCGGCTAAGCCAGAACAAAATCGATATTCCTCAGCGCGAGGGACACATCATTGATCACCATAATCGACGTCCGAATCTGCCCACCAATCACCCCACTTGTCCTCCAAATCATCATCCTTTGCGGTGTCACTAGGTTCATCTTCCGATGTGTCCTGAATGTCATCTCTCCATTCCCGCCAAGGAACGTCCTGCCCCAGACGCATATTGACAACGCAAGATGGAACGCCCGGGAGATCCTGTATCATAAATATTGTGAGGAAGGAATATCAAAGCCAGGATTCACCATGGGTGAATTTGCATACCATGTGAAGTGTACGAGTCAAAGAAGTCACCTTCGTTTGCTCCATGATTGGGAGCCGGTCGACCTCGAAGGTACAATATTCGCGTAATGCATCATGAAGCATTGAAAGAAGGCGTCCTGTCCTCTTCCAGTACGTAGGACGCTTGATACGCGTGAACCGCACATGTAATGGTTTTGCCATCGGTTTTCGTCGCCGGAACCATTCTCGAAGTTCGTTGACTGCCCCTTCCAAGACGTCTATACGTAGAGAGCAAAGAGTTATACATTCAAGGTCGACCCAGAGATCAGTTCTTTCCCTTAAACCATGGAAAAATCCACATGCATGTTCTCCCATTTCGAAGTGGCGTACATTAGGGAACGCCTGGCACACCGTTGCAATGGGGTCCCTAGTCGAAGAGCGAAGACAAACATGATGAACTTTGTTGAATGGGGAAGGAATCCCGCCGAAAACTGCGGCCGATCATCAAAATTGAAATCAAAGCAAGAAAGTTCCGGGGCTACGATCGCCTTCACTAGCATGCTCGGATTGTCGATGTCTATTGTGAGCGATCTCAGCAATGGTAAACGGACAGACTGTGGTTCGAGTTGCCAGTGACCCATCTCTCCGCAGAGCGTAAGGGTCGTCAGCTTTTCCAGAGAAGGGAGCAAACTCTTTGGAAGGCGACAATTTTGGAGAATTAATTGATCGAGTACAGGAGTGTTATCTGCGGTGGGAAATTCAACATCACAATCCCGTGAGCTTCGGACATTTACGCGTTTGAGACAGGGGAAAGATAGCTCGCTCAGATCATGCAGAAGAGAATGAGCGACTGCCGCACCTGTGTGGATGGTAAGGCTGTGCCAACGGTGTGTATAGGGAAGGACGGGATGAAGAAATGCATCGAATCCGGCAGTGTACCACCACTCGGAAACTATAATGTCAAGCGGATGGTCGCGACTCCTTTCCACATGCATCTCCACGTCTAACAGGGCCCAAATAGGACACATGCAGATAGTAGACCATAGGGATGGAGTGTTCAGAATGACGTCCCTCCACCAGCGAGATACCCCTGCGAATTGTTGTTTCTGGCGGGGATGCAGGCGCCACTCGCGCTGACTTGTCATGGAAAGAGCGAAGTGGAGAATCCGAGAGAACAGTTCTAGAGGTAGACAATCTATAACTGCTACTGGCTGCATTTTGACTATCATGTCGATTTTTTGGCTCTGTATGTCGGCCGCAGCACGGACGTCGAACAATTCTTGTACGAGTTCATATTCTCTCTTCCGTAGTCTGTCCAGTTCGGCTCGCAGCCGATGGAGCTCCTTCTGCATAGTATAACTGTTTGAAGCATATCGATATTTGGAGGGGCTGGCGATCGATGAACGAGAAGAAATATCTTACTTTGCGAGTTTTTGCACACCAAGAGCCACGGTTGAAGCTGAAGCTCAGGAAGCTCCGCTGAAACTAGTTCGCTTATGTAGAACGCCCCTGTTATGATCGTTCCCAGATTCTTATGTTGATCATGATACACGCATCATGATTGCGATACTACGTGAGCAGTTCCAGTGAATCAGTACTGCGTCCTATGCTTGCAGCAGTCGTAAATTGACACACATTGTCCTTTTCCCGTTAGTGCGATTTGCAAGGACGAGACAACGGACTGCCGGTCGTGTAAACGTGTCTTATGCAGAATGAGATCTCGAGTTGTTCTCCAAGGGGTGCGAGGTACACATTTATCCGTGACCTTTCCAAAAGCCAAGGCATATCTATTGACCCCAACAGGCGGGAGGCCAGGACCATGATTAGTGTGTATGGGTCCTAGGCATGCTGATTAGATGTAGTGATGAAACTGGCCAGTTCAAGTTGTCGTGCTTGACCGTCGTCACCGTAAGGCACCAGCACTGAAGACTGCTTTTCAGCGTCCTATGAAGTACATACGCTGATAATCTGATCTCTAAGTAAGCTAGTATGCTTAGCACCGCGCTGGCGAGAACAGCAAGGCTTCTGGTTTGCGCCGCGAAATTCTGGCCAATGCAGGTGGCCGCTTCGACAGAGATACATCTTCCGATGCGTCCTTCAAAATGACCACAATACTAACCTTCAGAACGTTCTCAACTTGGATGGAGTGATATACCACTGCATGGGGACTCCCACTTCACTTCACCCTTGGGCGGCTGGGCGTACTCCTGGAGTTTCCGTCATGTTATGCAGGAGTAGACCTTCATATATCTTGTGGCGGTCAGTCCGGGGCTGCGATGCCTGTGAAAACGTGAAGCCTCGTCGGCATCCATGCCGACGTCGCTGTTACGATAGTCTGCGTCACGGAAACCGTGGGGCTGACTGGAAGGATGCCGTGTCGCTCTGGGCGCTTCCCGATGTAGTCGAGGAGCCCAGGAAGCTCCCGGGTACCTTCTCCCCCTATCCATACTGCGACCGTAACCTGATACCGAAGATCCTAAGCAAACAGTGAGTTAAATCTTTGTCACCACTGTCTATGACACCCACCGAAACTTTTCACTTGGATTGGCAGGGCACCATGTCTTAGTACTAAGCAACCTGAACAAGACAAGAGAACGAAAATATATCCATGAGCTTATTCTTACATCACCTGGGGGTAGCAACTCCAAGTGACCTTGGCCGGCAAGGATCACATCTGCTA
>NW_026261167.1:0-18201 GCF_024613125.1 Pisolithus orientalis | reverse complement strand
AGGAGAGAAAAATCTTGGATGCAAATCTATTATTTGTCGCCTGCCGTAAGAGTCGATAGAAATCTTCCTGCGAGATTGGGACCGACTGTAGTGGGTTATGCGTGGGACTGTCAAACGACTTCTCGTTCTCCAAAAATGGTTTCGATATAGATCCCAGTTTAGAAGATTGCAGAGGTGGATACCAAAGATAAAAAGAAGGGTCATGGGTGGGTAAATCTCGAGTGAATGACAGTCTAGATTTCTCGCTTGAGGAACGACTAGATATTATGCGCATCACCCTGCTACGTTCAGCGCCAATGGGTGGGACGGATTTTGGCTGTTCTGAAGTATGCAATGGCTGCGTTCCTGAAGCAAGGGATAACGACACCGAGCCACTAGCAATGAGATTGGTGTCCGAACTACGGCGCGTCAGCTTGGGGCGGTAAGGGGACAGCCCAGGTGGAGACACTGGCGAAGACGAAAAACAACTTCCGTCGTTTTCGACGGGTCCGCGCACCAATCGCAGCGGCGGAGAGGCCATGTCGCCAATTAGGGGGTCTTCTGCGGTCGTAGCTTGCGGGGGATCACCAGGCGGACAGCGGACATACGCAGAGGAATTTGTGCGTGCACGTGTAGACCGGGAATGGTACCCATGTTTCGTTTGAGGGGTATCCAGCATGAGGTTCTCTGATAGGGGTAAACTGGACGGGGATCGAGATAACTGGTAGTCATCTGAGCAGCACAATATATCGTATCCTGCTCCACTGCGTCTGGGCACAAGACCCCGAACGGCATTGTCACATTGGACAGCCGGAGGCCATGTGTAAACTGAGCCTGCCATGGATTTTCCGGTGGCACTGCATGGCTGTCCCCACGATTTTCCTTGTGAGAAGGATCGGAGATCAGGACAAGAGGGAGATGCAGGTATGGAGAGATGCAAGTCTGGGTCTACCCATTGCATGTCGCAACCGGAGTTGTCCTCCATGCCCGACACAGCTAGCGGATCTAGTGCGTCTGAATTCCAGCCAACGAGCTAAACTGCATGAGCGGGACATACTCACCAAGCGGCACTCGCCTGCGCAAGCTCTGTCCGTTGAGCCCCTCCAAAAGCACATGACGACGCTTGGAGTCTACAGGATCAAAGCCGTCCTGTGCAAAAGACCTCTTTGGAGACAATGGTGGTGACAGCTGGTGTTCGTTTTCGATATCGTTACCCGGCAGCTTGCGAGCCATCTTTGGTGAGGGTGGCGGGAATATCATATTGGAAAGATAATACAGTGGTACTTGGACGAGGATGAGCGCGCGGAGGTTACAAACAAGGTGATGATTGATGGAGAGCAGCGAGTATAAACATCCGACGCTGACACTGCCTTTTTTGACCACGTGCTATTAGAGCGGACGTCATGGGTCATCCGGATTCCGCAACTGCGACTTGGTCGGGGGGACTGAAGAATCGGGCGACATCCATCCTCAAAAGACCAGTTTGGCCGTCAAAGCGTCACCTCCATTGAATATTTAGGATTAGACTGCGATCATACCTCAGGTCATTGGCCAAACGTCCACTGGAAAACGCTGTGCGCGCTCGACGTCAACCAATAACTGACATCAAAAGAGCGGATACATTTCAATCATCTAGTTAAGGATAACGATACAAACGAGAGGTGTGTGCACAGTAATAGTATGTTGGCGCTATAACATCATAGACATAGATAGTATGTTTTTAGAATTGCAATTTGATAAAGAACGTTTTTGTGGAAGGAAGGTGGGTGATTTATCGATTAATCCATCAGCAGGACAAAGGAATGCAATTCGTCGATCGAGTAAGTGTAGGCTTCATCATGGTTGTCAGGGTTTGGCTCCCCAGATGGCTTCGGTGCCAACATGGCCAGGTCGCAAAGGGATTGATGCCTGTGCAGGATTGGAGAGTCCGGCCTGAACGGGTCATAGTCATGTGGGATGGGCGACAGAAAACTCAGCAGTGCCTCGCCACGGGAGATCCGCCAATCCGGATCGAGCGTCAAGTAGATCCCTCTCTTGTCCGTCATAAGCTCCTCCTGCGTTAAGACTTCGGATTCCTCCACTGTTCTGGGGGGAGGGGTTTGCGGTGACAACGTGGATGCGGGGGGCGGGGCTGCCACTCCAGGTTTCACAGCACGCCTGGCCTTACTGCGTATATCGGGCGTGGAGATAGTGTTTTTCACCCTTCTTCGCAGGCTTTGCTGTGCTTTGCACCGAAAGGACTCCAATACGTTCGCGCTCTTTTGCTTTTGCTGACTCGTGGGCGTGCTCCTATTTGCGAACCAGGTTAGGGATCGTCACAAGCAGAGTGACTCTTGTATCGCACCTGCCCTTGAAGAAGCCCCACAACCTGTGGGATCGTGATGTGGATTGACTGGAGGCAGAGAGAGGTGTGGCAGGAATGCTGTCAGTGGCATCGGGCAAGAATATCGGCGATACGGGAAACTGCATATGTTGACCAAGTTGTCTCTTGCGATACACGTGCTAATGACAGTTACCTGGGTCTGTGATTCACAGGAACAGAAGTGGAACCCACCGTTTCCTTCACGAACCGTCGAGACACGTTCCAATGGTCGTGCAAGTTGTCCATTTCCTCTTGGGAGAGTGTCTCTTCGACTCTGATTGCTGGAAGAGCCTTACTGATGCCCTGCGCACTTTCTGCAGAAAGATGCGGGGTCACGATAGGCGCTCTGCAGGCGCGCGGACCAGTGCTCGACGGAATTGATGGAAGCGCCTTGTTTGGGTTGGAAAGCATTTTGGAAGAATGCAATAATTCGCAGCAGCAAGGACTGATAGGCAGTAAGGCCGTGACTACGTTTGATTCCAGAGTTGTGTTTAATACACGCTTTGAAAGGTGCCGGGGAAGTGTGGACGAACAAATAATACGCCTTGGAGGTGAACAATGGTCGCGCACGCATGTGTAGCGACAAAGCAAACTACCCAAATTTCAGCTACGAGGGGATTGATAGATTTTAGGGTTTTTACGCTTTGGGGACGCGTTCCACCGTTGGCGGCGCATCGTTCCCCTATCCCGAGGGGTAGTCACGTTTGAGTCACGTGCCGGAGAAACCATGGAGTCGGAACCCGAAGCCGAACTGCCGCCTTACTCAGCAGCGAACCCTGTCTCCTCCAGGAACCCCGTTAAGAGGTAAATGACGTTTCTACAGTGACTCACTGAGGGCGTGGTAGTAAAATTATCAATTGATTACGAACATTCACTCGTATTCAACTCTTCCACCCACTCCCATGGCACGCACAGTGGACGAAGAGACTCCCTTGTTGCACGATCATCAACAAAAGCATGGCAGGACCCCTTTGCCGTGGCGGCAGTTCACCATCATACTTTTCCTACAACTAGCTGAACCTCTCACTTCGCAGCTCATATCGCCCTTCGCTCCTCAGGTATGTCGCCCATCAAGTAGTCGTGATGTTACATGATTGACATTGCAACGTGGAATATAGCTAATACGGGATATTGGCGTCACGAATGGAGACGAAACCAAGGTCGGGTTCTACGTCGGACTCTTGGTGAGTGTCCCACCGACTCGATGTACCAGATCCTTGCATTGAACTAGCGCGACCGCAGCACTCCCTCTTCTTCGCTACGCAGGCTCTCACCGTTCTTCATTGGAGCCGGGTATCTGATCACATCGGTCGGAAGCCTGTCCTTCTGACAGGCCTTTTTGGCTTATCACTTTCAATGTACTGCTTTGGCTTATCTAAGACCTTTATTGGTCTAGTGTTAAGGTCAGGAGTTCCGTCCGGCTCGCATCCATGTCTGCTTAAACTTTTAGCACAGCCGTGCTCTCAATGGTGCTCTAAACGGTAATATTGGCGTCCTGAAGAGTATGATGGTGGAAATCACCGATGAGACAAACCTGGCACAGGCTTATGCTTACATGCCTATTGCTTGGTCGAGCGGTGGCACATTAGGGTACGCCATCTACTACCTAGAGTGTGATGCACGCACTGATATTCTTCTCAGTCCCTTGATTGGAGGTTTCCTCTCTCGCCCAGCTGATCGTTTTCCTAACGTATTTGGGAATGTGGAATTCATGAGAGAATACCCTTACTTCCTTGCATGTGCAATACCAGCGACTTTCACGGCAATCGCCTGGATAGTGGCGTTCTTCTTTCTGAAGGAGGTACGTGATTCGAATGATGCCTGTTGGTAGTTTGTTAAACGCTTTGTCTAAATTTCAAGACCTTACCAAACAGCGTCCCCTTCAGAGAGCTGATCGTATCAAAATTTCGCCAATGGAGTAATAAGAAAAGTTTAAAATCTCCGGAGCCCTCGAGTGAGACACCCATCACCAACGAAAATGACGAGAATAAGCCATTGCCTCTTCGTTCTCTTCTAATTCCTCGGGTACTAATTGCGGCAGCAAATTACGCTGCTCTCTCAACTATCGAGATTTCATTTCGCGCCGTGCAACCGTTGTTCTATGCAACCCCCATTGAACTCGGCGGTCTTGGTCTTGATCCACCTCAAATCGGCAACATACTTGCAACGTATGGCATCTTGAACGGGCTTTTCCAGATCTTCTGCTTCGCAGACTTGCATGATCGATTTGGTTCCAAAGCCATCTTTACCTTTGCTGTGTCGTCCGGGATTCCATTCGTTCTGATATGTCCATTGATCAATGCCCTGGCGAGAGAATATGGGTTGAACTGGGCAGTCTGGTGTATGATTGGTGTGCAGGTTTTATGTAGCATGTCGTTGAACCTTGGTTACTGTGAGTCACCCTTTCGAAGCGGACTAGTAATCCCAGTTGCTGACACGTTGGTACCAGCTTGCATATTCATCTATATTGCGGCTGCGTCTCCCAACCGCGGGTCCCTCGGTGCAACTAATGGAATTGCCCAGATGTTGGTCTCGATCATGCGAAGCATAGGACCCGCGTCTGCAGCGTCGATATTCTCGCTCTCGATCAAGACGCCAGGCCATGCATGGTTCGTGTATTACTTCCTCCTCGCTGTCATCTTCATCGCCATTGGAGCATCACTCCTTTTACCCCGCAAAATGTGGAAAAAGTAATGACCACTTGCAAGGCATGAGCGTTCGTATCTTGTCTTTTGATGATCACCATATCCAGCACGATAGATAGACTATGCATATATTCGATATGTACGCAGTACTTACGAACCACCACGACCAGTGCAGTGCTAAGCAATGATGGCTGTCGACCCTCAAATCGCATCAGATGCCGCAGGAAAATTGCAGTGGCAAATCGATCTGATGCTGTGTACGACTTGGAAGGTGGCTCGTGCCATCTACCTACTCTTAGAGTTATCCCGCATGCTCACTTGGTCAAGTTTCAGCGCTGGGCACACGCCGCTCAGCGAGCTTCCCGCAGCTCGTGACCTATGTACCCACAATCATTTGCATTCATTTTCGGCCGACACCATCGTCTATGGCGACCCTTGCAGCAGAGTCATCAGGGCAGTGGCTTCTCGGAAGAAGTTCACTCGCTGTGATTTGTCCGCAACAAGCTGCCTCTTCCTGTGCCTGGGATCCTTCACCACCGTTGCTTGCGTCGTCGTAAGGGTGACCTCTCTCCTTTTGTACCATTATCGCTGAGATGTCAGAGGTAGTTTTTGGGAGCTAATTTTTATATACACAGTTGAATAACTCAGGCGCCAAAGCTTTCGTTAGACAAAATGTGGCGCCGAATGTCAAGTGTCTGAGGTACATGGGTATCCTTGAAGACGGTAACCTCGCCAATGTCCATGAAGTAGGTTAAAACTAAACATCTAAGTGCCTTGCCCGACGGGGTGAGCGTGTACGAAGGTAATCGGAAGATTGGTTGGGAGTTACTTCACGGCCGTGATTGATGATCGATGATCCCTGGACAACCCACGAGATCAGACATGTGCAATCGGAGAATGCATTTCGCCTGTAGGAACTCAGCCGTTAGAAGGCACACAATGCGGGCCAGCGTTGTTATTATAGTCAAAAACATGCCCACGCATTGCCCCTCCTCACCCATTGGCATAAGGGGAGCAGCGAGGAGGGAGACATGTACCCATAGATCACCAATGCGCCAATCAACGCCGCTTAACTCGAAGCGTGTGGGTCAAGGAAAGGTGAGGACACTAGCCCGACTTATAAATAGTATCATGATATCGAAGAACCTACTTCCAGAATGGTTTACAAACAAACCATACACAACAAGTACTCCACTATCTTGCTGCTAACACCGTTCATCTTTCTACTTGAGTGTGCTTGGCAAAACAGTCACTGATCACTATGACCTGTTACGCTGCTTTGGTGACACTGGGTACCTTACGGGCTAAAGAGTCACATAAAGCAGGGCAGACTACATTACTCCAAGGCCAACGAAACGAGTAAGCCAGGTTAGGGGCCAACATAGGTAGAGTCGATTCCCATCTTGCACTTTCCCAGATTGAAGAAGTCCCACGAACTGTGGGATCGTGTGGCGTGGATGTAGGTTGACCGGAAGCACGGGGATTCGGCCGGAAAACCATCAGGGGTCTCAGGTAAGAATGTTGGCGATGTAGGAAACTGCATACACTGACCACGTTATCGCTTTCGATATACCTACATGTGCCAATGGCAGAATGTCCGCTTCCCCTTGGCTTCGATTGTGAGTGCTGCAACAGCCTTACCGGTACTCTGTAGGCTTCCTGCAGGTCGAAATCGAGACGCGGTAGATTTGCCGCGGAGATGTGAGCCAGTGCTCTACGACGCTTCCTGAGGTGCCTTGTTTCGGTTGGATCGCACGTGGGTGAGTTGAATGAGCAATAGCTGGTAGACCGTGAGATCGTGACTATATTTGCATCATTAGAGTCTTGTTTAAACCACACTTTCAAGGTGGCGCGGAATTGGGTACGGACAAATAACACCGCATTGGAGGTGTGCATGACCGCACACTCATAGCAACAAAGCAAGCAACCTGCTGTCAGCTACGACGTGATTGATACTTACGACGCACGTATTGCACTGTACGACGACCTTGTTCCCTGTATGTCATGTGCTGACGAAAACAAGCAGTCGGAACGCTGAGGGCGAATTGCCAACAAATCGCAAATCCAATCCTCGAGCTTCTCCAGTCCTCTGTGATGCGCAGGTTTGAGCTGGAACAAGAATAGGACGACGATCGGACAGTGATAACTGCTCGATTGGCCCTGTATAGAGGTGCCAGAGTACCGACGAATGTTCACTTTCTTGCAACTCTTTCACCCACTTCCATGACACACGCAGTAGACGAAGAGACTCCCTTGTTGCACGTTCAAGAGCAAAAGCGGCGCAGGACCCCTTTGCCATGGCGTCAGTTCAGTATTATACTTTTCCTACAACTGTCCGAACCCCTCACCTCCCAACTCATATCGCCTCTCGCTCCTCAGGTATGTTGATCGTCGGGTATGTGCTGTGTGATTGACAATGTGTTACAGTTAATCCGAGATATTGGCGTCACCCGTGGGGACGAAACCAAGGTCGGGTTCTACGTCGGACTCCTGGTGAGTGTCTCCCTAACTCGATATACGAGATCCTTGCACTGAACTGAGGCGATCGCAGCACTCCTTGTTCTTTGCTACGCAGGCTCTCACCGTCTTTCATTGGAGCCGGGTATCTGATCACATTGGTCGGAAGCCCGTCCTTCTGACGGGCCTTTTTGGTTTATCCCTTTCGATGTATTGCTTTGGTTTGTCAAAGACTTTCGTTGGTCTGGTGCTGAGGTCAGTAATTCTGCCTGGCTCGCACCCATATTTGTTCAAACTTCTCATGCATATTATAGCCGTTCCATTACTGGCGCTCTGAACGGTAATATTGGCGCCGCGAAGAGTATGATAGTGGAAATCACCGATGAGACGAACCTGGCACAGGCTTATGCTTACACGCCGATCGCTTGGTCGAGTGGCAGCACGCTAGGGTACGCCACCACTTAGGGTGTGTGATCCGCGCATTGATGCCATGTCCTCAGTCCCTTGATTGGAGGCTTCTTCGTTCGCCCTGCCGATCGTTTTCCCAACGTACTTGGGCACGTGAAATTTTTGAGAGAATACCCTTACTTCCTTGCATGCGCAATACCAGCGACTTTCACGGCGATCGCTTGGATAGTGACGTCTTTATTCCTGAGAGAGGTGCGTGACGTAGTGATGCAGTTTGCCTGTTCATTGAATATGCTATCATGTAAAATTCAAGACTCTACCAAATAGCGTTTCCCTCAGACAACTGATGCAATCGAAATTTTTCTCGCGATGCTTTGATAAGGCAGGTTTTGAATCACCCAAGTCCTCCACTGGGATGCTCACCGCCGGTGAAAACGACGAGATTAAGCCGCTGCCTCTTCGCGCCCTTTTAATTCCTCGGGTGTTAATCACCGCAGGAAATTATGCTGCTTTGTCGACTATTGATATTGCATTCCGCGCGGTGCAACCATTGTTCTATGCAACCCCCATTGAACTCGGTGGTCTTGGTCTCGATCCACCTCAAATCGGCAACATACTTGCAGCTTATGGCACCTTAAGCGGGCTCTTCCAGATGTTTTTCTTTGCAAGCTTGCACGATCGGTTTGGTTCCAAAGCCATCTACACTGTTGCGGTGCTATGTGGCATTCCATTTGTCCTGACGTGCCCGGTGATCAATGCCCTGGCGAGAGCATATGGGTTGAATTGGGCAGTTTGGTGTGTGATTGGTGTTCAGATTGCATGTTGTGTGCTTTTAAACCTTGGTTTTTGTGAGTCACTCAAACGAAATGGACTAGTAACAACGGTACTGACACGTCGGTACAGCTTGCATACTCATCTATATTGCAGCTGCGTCTCCCAACCGCGGCTGCCTTGGTGCGACCAACGGACTCGCTCAGGTGTTGGTTTCAATCATGCGAAGCATTGGACCTGCATCTGCAACGTCGATATTCTCGCTCTCGATCGAGACGCCATCCCACGCGTGGTTCGTGTACTACTACCTCCTCGTCATCGTCGTCATCGGTATTGGAGTGTCTCTCCTTCTACCCCGAAGGTTGTAGGGAAAGTAATGGCTTGCGAAATCCCTCGAATTATTACTATTTCCAGCACGATAGATAGGCTGTACATCTATCGGATATGTACGCATTTATGAATCCGACGACCTGTCCACTGCGCCCCGATCAGTTGTGATCTCCACTACAGTTGCGGCTGTTCCGAGAAGTTCGCTCATGCAGTGTCAAACAACGACAAATAAAGGGTGCACTGCCATCAGTCTCATAAAGTGGACCAAAGCACTCCGCTGGCATCGCATCTCTTGTCCTCGAGACCCTCCTACCTCACCACAGTCCACTCCGGTTTCTGGTGTCCTGGGTAGGACAGTTATCGATCTCCATGACCCGTTGGGAAACTTTAATGGCACTAAGTGCCTCGCAGACTAAAGAGGCACAGAGCGCAGCCCAAACTGCATTACTCGAGCGCCAACGAAACGAGGAAATGAAACGGAAGAAGCAGGAAGAATGTTTACGGAAGGAAAGAGAGGAACAAGATAAACTACGCAAGAAACACTTCGAGGAGGAGAAGAAACAGCAGGAGTTGGAGGCGAAACGAGCGGCTGACTTGGCACGGCTGGGGGCGGAGGCAGCACGCCGAGAAGAGGAGGCTAGAAACGCATTGCTATATGGACCGAAGAAAACCAAATGGCCGACCTCTAACGGAACGGCGAAAGACGAGATCCGAAAACGCAGACTCCCATCGGACGACGAGAGTAACTCGCGTTCCGGCTCACCTGCTATGGCGCTTACAAGGGAGGAGAAGCGGCAACGCAGACTCGAGGCTGAAATGCGGCGCTCGTATTCTGCTAAGCGCTCTTCAACTACGGCGGGCTACAGAAAGGCAGGCAGACCACTGCCAGGGGGAGCCATTGACGCCACGTCAGCCCCTTCTGCCGACTCTGGGTCTAGTGCGCAGTCAGTGAAGGAACGACTTGCATCGTTGCCCAACACTCTCACGAAGCTCAACGTGAACAAGCGGGACACGAGGACTATCGACGAAATTCTCCAGGACAGAGCAAAAGCCAAGCATAGCGTACTCGACGGTGACGAAGCTCGCGAGTTTAACGACTGGTTTGGAAAGTCCAAGAAAATGGAACATGTTCCCGGTAGCTCTCAGTCCTCCAGTGGCCAGGGCTCGGGTCTCGCCTCCGGGGCGGCGTCTCCGTTGCCGTCGAGCGCAAGTAAGTGGCATTCCATGCCCGCTCACCCCCGCGACTGTCGTAACACTTCGCAGAGTCGACTTCACACCCAACGTCGAAAGCCTCGACGACTTCAAAGGTGGCCACTGTGCCCTCTGCTGGCAAATCTGCCTCGTCCGGAGCTCAGCCTAGAGCTGTTATCCCCGCAAAGACGGGTGTATCCGCTGCTAAGTCGGCGAGGGATGATATTAGGGGTGCATCCTCTCCTGGGGCAAAGCCTGCCCATTTGAAAGGGTCTTCGACGTCGATAAAACCACAGCCACCGAAGTCAATGTCGGCCTCGAGGCCTGTCACTGCTCCCGTACTGCCAAAGAAGCGGGCGCAATCTTCGTCGCGTTCAGCGTCCCCTCCGCCTAAGCGGCGTGCAGAGTCACCTGCTGATGCTATCCGTTCTGAAATATGGAAACTATTCGGAAGGGACCGGGCTGCTTATGTGACAAGGGACATTGACAGTGACGATGATGATATGGAAGCAGATGCAAGTGCTGTCATGAAGGAGGAGCTAAGAAGGTTAGCCCATCCCGTTACTGGCGTTTCGTGCCTGATCTCATGTATTTAGTTCCCGCCTCGCTAAACGTGAGGATGACGTTGCCTTGCTAGAAGAGAAACGCCACGAAGAAGAGAAACGCAGGAGGAAGCGCGAGAAGGAGTTGAGAGAGAAACGCGCCTAGACCATACTACGGTATTCATTAGGCTATGCATGGACTGTTCTAACTTGTGCTTTTCTCCCGGAGGACAGATACCCCCAGTGGAATCGTCGACCTTGTTGCATTTCGCAATTCACAGCTACATATCTAAATGTGATATATAGGTCTAGACGCATTCATCACTACTTACCGCGTCTATTGTTTGATATCTTGTGCATATGTTCCATTACCCAACAATGCTGTATCCACACATCTATTTTCCTGCACGCTCCACGGGCACTTTTATATCATCTAAGTTATGTAGGCTCATATGTTACATCAATACATAAAGCTCGACGAAGAGAATATGAACTTCAGCTGTAGAGTATTACCATGTCAGTGAGCTGTGCGAGTATTATGTACCTTCAACTGCTTTCATCTGCTCGGAAGCGCTTGGTAGGCCCATACTGGCCTCCCTGCCCGCCTTGCATAAAGGCCGGATTGAAGTGACCTTGCATGCTGAAGCCACCGCGGCCACCACCGCCCATTCCCATACCTATACAAATACATCGGGTGGATATAAGAACAATGCCAGACAACGAATCGTTAGAAGCCCATACCCATGCCTCCCATGCCTCCCATGCCTCCTCTACTTCCTACCATCATCCCACCTCCTCTAGGGCCTTGGGGAATCATCCCCCCTCGTCCTCCGACAAAGCCACTACCCATGCCGCCGAAGCCACCCATACCCATATTACCCATTCCCATACCACCCATCGGTCCCATAGGCATGTTCATGCCCCCCATTCCCATATTACCCATCATAGCAGGCATGCCACCACGCATCATACCGCCCATCATTCCACCACGCTGCATACCCATTACATTCTGTGCACCCCCGCCGCCCGTTTGGGGGCCGCCTCCTCGGTATGTGCCTCCTCCGCGACCAGTCCCGGCACCTCCGGAGGCCGTCCCACCACTTTGCTGTCCCATCCTCAGCTCGCGTGGGGGTGGTTCTGGTTGGACTTGTATGTCTCCTGTCAATGTGATGCGAAGGACGGGTGGCTCACCTTTCGGTAGTGTGCGGAATGGATTCCCTTGTGCAGAATTAGTAAGCGTTGCTGTTACTCGTCTGTTCTGAAACTCGCTGGAAATAGATGACATCATTGAACGACTTCTGGCAGCGACTACGAGGGAACTTACTTGTTGTCAAACCACGTTTTGATAGCATTGGCAGCTTCGAAGTTGCCACACTCTACATATGCAACTCTGTACAACGTTAAGGGACCTCTGCCAGTATGAACAGGGGCCACATGACCTCACCCTTTGCTTTTTCCGTTGACTTTATGCTCTGAAAATGTGATGTTCCGGTGGTCAACGTTCATTCCAACGTTGAGAGCGACCTGACGGAGGTCCTCATCCGTAGTCCACTGCCGACAACGACAAACGAAACGAAAAAGAGGGATAAGAATAACGCCAACATGGACTAATCGACAGGACAAAACGGACCCATTGTAAATCTCCGATATACAGCGCATCGTAACCCGCCACAGATGGGTCCCCTCCACCGCCCATCTGTCCACCGTTAGCCATGCCTGGGCTATAATTACCGTTCGCAGTGCCGTTCTGAGTAGGCTCGGTCTTGGCTTGTGAATTTACTGGAGTAGAACGTGACTCCGAGGGAGAGTATTGTCCTTCCTCCTCCCGGGGACGCTTGTTGCCGGTTGATGGTTCAACAGTGGTGGCCACAGTTTCGACAGGTTCTTCTACCTGGACCTCGTCTTGCAGTAGGTCACCCTTGAAGTGCACGGACGGTTTCTCCAAGTCAGCAGACAAGCTATATGCGCTGTGTGAACCAGGACCTACCTGGTCATCTGTGTGCAACACGAAGCCGTCGTCTTCGCCGTAGATGTCAAAATCGTCCTCAGGCATGACTCAGACGCAGAATTGGTGGAGAATAGAAACTCTTTTGCACTAGAAAGTAGAATGACAGGATTTGTTGAGTACCCAAATGACAATATAACCGACGACAGAGACAGCAACGACAGAAAATGCGCGTATACAGGATTTTTGCGCGCTACGAAAATCAGTGACGTGGACAGATGGAAGACGTCTTACATGGGAAGGTATGGATACAGTGACAGTGACTACGACGCACTCCTCCGCCGTTATATAGTTCTGTAGAGAACCAGGACAGTAGCTGATAGTAGACACCGACAACCACCGCTTAACAGCGAACAAGAATGTCGAATGCGTCCGTGAAGCGGCGAGGATGACGACAGCAGGGCAAAGGAAACAAACAGAGATGGGTTTTCTCACTCGTTGCACCCTCTTGGATGTATAACCTCGGCCATGTTTGTCACTCTTTGTTACTTGTGGCACATTCACTTGCCATGTCATCAACAATTTACACAGCAAGGGCACACAAGCACATGATAGTACTAATCATCAATCAAAGATCACCACTTCATGTCTTCTGTCGCAGTGCATCTTGCACGACCTCTTCCTGACGAGCCAACCACAGCCCGAAGGCAGGAGTTCGTAGCCACTTCTCATAAAATTCCCTTTGTTTTGAAGAGGACTTGAAAGGCAGGGCAGAGGGACTCGACCTCAATGACGAAAAGAACTCGGCGGTATTGAATGGTTTCAGTCGGCGGAGACACAGAGTCTTATTACGTTCCGCTGGCGATGGTATGAGAGTGTTGAGATAACGATTCAATGGCACGAGAACGGCATTGGTGCGGGAACAAAAATGTCTTCGCAATTCCAACGAAGCTTGCATTCCTGCAAAAAAAAAGAAGCGCATACATCCGTGTACTCGCGGTTATATATTCGAAATACTTACTGTCCGACGTGCTCGAGGTGCACGCCTTTTCAAGACGTTTCAGTAGTTGACGATCTTTGGAGATGTACCGCCGATGAGTTTTAGTCATCCATCCCGCACTGGGACCAGCGACAACCGTGGTACCTGGTCTGACGATAACCTTAAATCTGAGTCTCGACTTCTTTTTGGCCCGAGAAGCTCACCTTGTTTTCCGTCCCACGCTCAAAACATGGGGCCAATGAGTACACGACTTTTCAAAGAACGGATTTGTGACACCAATGACTAAACCCGTTTTGGGGGGAGACTTGTTTACCAGCAATGCATGATCTCTGTCATGAATAGTAAAGTATGGTCGGATATCTGCCGCCAATGGAATCTACCCCAAATGGTCATCTCTCAAAAATGGTTCGAGTTCGAAAGAATACACACGGGGCGTATAAGATCGCGCAGCCACCAGACGGCCTGGCTTGTCATGGAAGGCGAAGGGCCGTAGACCAATATGGGCTCACATAATATTAAACATTCCCAGACAGACCACAGATGGGACAACGAAGCCTCAAACAAGTTGATCGAAGGAGGGTAGAGCGGCACTGATGATGCCAGCAACTAAACACCAGTCAACTTATGCATCAGCAAGAACAAAGAGCAGACTGACATGCTCTGTAGGATCGAATCCTCCTCCAAAAGAGGCAGTTTCAACGAGCTGCTGACTATCGATGCTCGTTGGCAGTTCGACGTGGAGCACAGATCCTAGGAAACCGAGTTCGAGAGTGGAGCCTGGCGACGGGCTCGGCCTTGCTTTAACAGAGGGTATCAGCGGGATCTAATGGACGGCTGTCCCGTGTACGCACCAATTTGCAACGTTGTAACACCCTGTTTCCAACATAGTAATGCCATGGTTTTGAAAAAGGGGCCCAAGCTTTGAGACTACGCTCGTGAAGAAGGCTGGGTATTGATGATGCGTTAGAAGCACCAACGAAGACTGGGTTGAAGGTAAATATTCGGCCAAGTTCATATCAGAGAAGATGCCCTGATACCTGTCGATACCCGCGTTTGGAGTTCGAATCTCGTTTTTGGCTGAAGTATGAAAAGCCATACATGAAGCCATCCAGTGGCTCCGGTCTCTTGAAAGAATCCTGGAAAGGTGTATGAAGAGAGTCTGGAAATACTCTTATCCTAAACGAGTGAACCTCTGTCCCTTGATCGAATTGCAGCGAGTCCGGAAAAGCAGAAAAGGCACTTTTGCGTGTCATCAGTTCGATTAGAAGCCGAGATAAATGATACGACAGACATGTTCTCTGTTTCGGAGGGTGATAGATATACAGGGGGGCATACGGATCGAACAACAGGTCCGAGATCAAGGTCGAAATCAACTACAATATTGAAACGGTCTGCGTTCCAGGAGGTATGACAGGAGCAGTCTTACCTACGGCGAAAGCGAGTACCCACTGTCGCATCTTCAAAACCTTATCATGCGGGAAATCAAATGAACCGACTTCCGTGCTCTTCTGCCCGCCACCGTTCTGCATCAGAAGGGAAAGACTGCGTGATTGTGAAAGCGTCCGTTGGTGAGACACGCGTTTCTCATCGTGAACCTCCATCACGTTGGACGTGGATGTTGATTTCAGATGGGCAAGAGCATGGTGTGATGTCAAGGACAACTCGAGATGAACTTGGGAGGCTTGCCGAGAGGGCGAAACTGCACTCGATGTTTCTGCGTCCGAGAAAGTCAAAGTGCTTGGCGAGTAGTACAAACCAATGTCCTGTTCCTGGAGATCTTCTTTTGCATCAAACTCCAGCGTCATTAGTAGTGCAAGACGGATGGGTGGGCACCCGAAAGACCGTGGAGAGCGTCAGGGTGATGGTTGGGCCAGCAGGCGAGGAAGGTGGGAGCATGCTTATGGTCATATTTGTTATTATGGTATCAGAATCAATTACGTAGCAGCCACCATCATCATTTGACCACCAACTCAACTGCCAATCAGCAACCATGGTCGGTGCTAACTACATGGGAGGAAAAAGGTTTGACTGGACCTGCTACTCACATTATCAGAGTTAAAGCACGACGCCTAGAAATGCAGTACGTGCGAAGACAAAAGACGCGGCTGGCCGTGCACAAAAACGTCACTTTGTAAAACAACGTCTAGCGAATGCTCTAGGACACCGTAGTCCTGGGGATCGTCGTAATTCCGGTCCATTGCGTTCAGCTTCTTTGTTGTCCGAGATATCTCTCGCCCACGCACCCCATAACACTAGAAGGTCTCCACATGTCCCCCTCAATCAGTATTACACGTTATCTTCTGATAACGAGAATGGCCGAAAACGACCATCCAAAGTACTCTCTGCATTGGATACGTCGGATCGTATGCTTCTGTGTTTCCGAATCCTTGTCGGCGCTAAGGATCTGTGGTGTTAGACATGTCGATCCGAGCTGCTATCGATCGGATACTTCAACTACCAGATCTAGTTGGTGCTCAAGCGGTTACTCACAAGGACACAGTGCCCTGCGGGGGCGCGAGAACGGCCAACGACAGTTCTGATGAATATGGAACTAACGACCAAGTACTTCTTGATCTCGGGCAAGAATATATTGGCTAAACAGTCCTCGTGTGTCTCTTCACAGGATTCTCCTTTTGATACCGAGCATTTACAGCGACCAGAAAACAATAATACAGACGAGGGGATGGCTTCCCGGAATTTCCGTGACAGTGGATATACCGAGAGAAGAAACTCGAAGGCACCTTTCTCTACTCAGGGCCCTCTCTGTGCCCAAAGTAATCAGTTCTCGCCCCTTCCTCGGTCTTCTCCCTTCACCACCGATTCTTCCTTTATGGATGTTGATCGCGACATGATCTTGGAGTTCGAGTCTTCACCAAGGCCTCCCCCTAGTCCTATAACCGAATGGTCTAACGAGCAGTCCATGATGTTTGGCCACTACCTCCCGGCAACACAACACATGCACCCGTCGAAGGATTCGGGGCACGGGTCAGACTTGGGGCACTTTCAGCCCTTATCTCGTATTTCTACTAGCAGCGACAAGTTTTCTGGAAGTAAGATCCACTCAAGTCCTGAGTTGTCGCTTTCCTTCCTTTCACATCAGCCTACGTTCCGAGGACTGGAATTTTCCGACAGCCCTGACCGGGTACGTTGTATTCATGAGACGCAGCCTGTAAAGGACAATTCAGATATTGTCCCTATGACTCACCTGCCGCTTGACTTCCTTTCCGATCCGGATCCCTGGGCAACTATTGGAAGGATTCTGCAAGTGGAACGTTTGAAGGTTGCATCCGACGTAACTTCATCCAGTGAATGTCCGATCGACTTTACCAAAGGAAGGGAAGGCGTTGGTTACTCCGTGAAAACCGGGAGAGATGTCACCAGCAGCATGTTCACTGGTGCAGTTTCAGACTCCTCACTGAAGGAAACGGCGGTCGGGTCTAATCAGTACTTCGGAGATAATGATTGTTCTCTCTCTAGGACTGCATCACGGTTTGGTTCAGCTCACAAGCCTCTTGAGGATGCCTTGGCGCACGATCTGAACACATTCGATGACGACGTCAAGCTATCCTCGCGGTTGCGAAGGTGGCCTCCCTATCTGGAAAAAAATGGGCCCACTGAAGGAGATGGGGCACGAATGATGGGAGGTCACTTGCTGACCGAACTGGAATGCCGGACATCCGATGCCTTTCCAGAGAAAAACGCAGCTATGGTTTACGACGGACCATGTTTATTTGGTGATTCTGACTCTGAAGACGATTAACTTCACATCATTACTTGCTTATATGAAGTATCGTTTGTAGTACATGTACTGCGTGGCTGCAATTGTTTGGCACCTCAGCCACGTGTCGCGCGGACGGTCCCTGGCCACATCGAGACGCGATCACCGACTTAGTGTCGGACAATGATAAGTTCGTACTTTCTGGCTTCACACGAAGTTCTTTCCATCCGCTATCCACTCGCAAAGTATTCATGAACCCGGAGGAAAGAAAGCAGTTGGAAGCAAAACTATGTCGAATTAACTGGGACGAGTTTGACACTCTAGCGCACCGCACAATATATGGCCGGTATCACGACTCTATCGCGTGGTTGTTTCTTACCTGAATTCCAGATGAAGTTGCAGGTACAGCAGAGGCTGTAGGCAGCGGTAGCGCGGACATACCACCTGCCTTGTTGTTCTATGCAATTCGAAACATTCTTTACCCAACGTTCATCCTTGGTCAAATTCCCGATCTGCTCAACGTTCTTACAACCATCGAGGGATTGCGCCAGTTCGCTACCAAAAAAATAGGGCACATACTCGCGTTGAACCAGTTGTACATAGAGCGCCCGCCCGACGACCGGGAGGTTAGGGTGTTGACAACGAAAGAGATCCGCGCTCTCACGTCTTGCCAAGCACAAAGCGAGTCCTTGAGAAAACAGTATTTCCTCCTCTTGAAGAATCTCTGCCAAGCAGTAAGTGGGTCGCTGGGTGACTTCGTTGTGTATCACTGAAGACCTTTTGCGCAGTATATTCATTATCTGTGGACATCGCCCGAGTCATGCCTGCTCGCAAAGCGATTGAATGACTTTTT